>NW_028277642.1:300000-595185 GCF_059751315.1 Micrasema longulum | reverse complement strand
TCATTGTTTTCCGGTCACTATCTTGCAGATGCCTCTCCGATACTGTGAGAAAAAGACAACTGCATGTCTGACATTTTGTTAGAAAAGACAAAATCGACATTTTGTTGTCCCGTTTTATGCATCTCAAAACTGAACCGATTTTGTTATTTTTTTAGACAAAGTATTAAAATAAAATTATCTGTATCGGAACGTTCTGCGTTTTTTAAAAATCTTTTTTTTGGGTACCATGCGCCCGAATACATTTCAAGACATTTAATTCGAAACTAAAATGCCTGGTTATGTCTTTATACATGTAAAACATTACCTTAAATAATATATTTAAAATATAAAATTCTTTTTGTAAATGTAAAACTCTGCTCTTCTCACCAACAGGGGTGCACTTTATGTGGGAATATAATTTTCAAAATAAAAATGTCAGTAAACATTATTTTAGCATAACAAAAATTCAGTAAAAAGAAATGAATCTGTAGAAATTAAAAAGATTTTTTTTATTTTTTAATTTTTATATATTTGGATAATTGAAAGAAAGAATTTGATTGAGATCCATAATAAACGAATGTTGTTGTCTCTTTTCCTATCTTTTGGCAACAAATTGAACACATCTGGAACCATATAGTTTAGTGTTCTTTTTTCATATTTGTTGCATGTCTTTGGAATCACCAAACCATCATTTAGTGTGTGTAAATCTCGTATTATAACAGTATTCTAATATATTTTTTAATTCATAGCTTTTTCTGAGGAGAGTGCCTTACACGAATTTCAACCTTGCTTATAATGTACAAAGTAACGAAAGGGCTTAATTTTGATACAACTATAATATGTATATTTTTTAAAAAAAAACTTATGTGAAGTTACGTTGCATTTTGATAAATTGGGTTAAGTTTAATAATACATTTTTTTTCTGAATTAATCGCTAACTTGTGTCAATAATTTAACTAAAAACACTTTTTTTGTAATGAAAAAAAAATAACCTAACATAACCTGGCGGCCATTGGTTCCGCCGTTTCCATAGGTCGTTAAACCAACAAATATGTTGAACGTTGAGAAATATTAATTCGCCATTCAATTTAATGCGGCGTTAAATGGACAGCCAAGCCGCAAAATTGAGTGGTTGATTGAACTATTTGACGGCGACATATATACGTAAGAAATCCCCCGACAACCATATATATATTTATATATATATTTTGAAAAAGTCATTATTATCGTGTCCCAATCCGCACCTGGTGGAGCATAGGGCGCTGCATTTGTAAACTCATTGCAGGGTAATTACCAAGTACATATATAAATAATCACTTGAAGGTAAGTTCACCAGTCTTACGCTTCAAGTGCCAGTGCAGAAACGATGAAATACTGTGAAACCAACTTTAAATCAACATTTAAATCAACATTCCCAGGAACCAAACTCGGGATCCTCGAGATGAGGCAACCACTACAGAACGTAGCGAACCTGTTTTGAGTTTGTTTTGTTGAGAGCAGTTATCGAGTCGAAATTGCTCGTCCGGAATTCTAGTTGTATTTCACACTCAGAATTATGTTCTTCACCCGCCCGGACATGGAATTGAATACATATTACCATTTATAAATCATCTACCCAACATTAAAAAAAAATTAACTAGTGAAATTGAATGTGTTTAATTGGTCCAGTACAAAGGAGCTAATGCGATACCTTACGCACCATCAGAAGAAGAAAAATAAATAATGATGATATCTCAACACAGATGAAGATTTTTCTGAGAGTGAGATATGATTGTTTCGGAATTGTCGGAAAGTATGACCTGTCATTTGCTGTTTTAAGTGATTACTTTACTTTTTATTGTTCGCACCGCAAGTTATCAAAATATTTTAAGTCCTTTGAAGTCTAGCAAATGGACAAGCGAACTCTGTCAGTACACCGTCATTTTGTCTGACGCGGCGCTGTGTATTCGTTCTGCTGCCGCGCGAATTTGGGTCTTACGCGGTTCGGCACAAGGGCTGCTGTGGTTTGGTCGGGGATATGGAGTTACGGGTATTCGAGAGCGCGGAGAGGAGACTAAAACCCGTCCTGTGGGCGGACGAGCCCAGATAAACACTGCAGCCCGACTGTTTATTTTCGAAACCGAGTAACGCCATTTTAAAAATATATTACAATAAAATAAAATACATGAAATCAATTTTCAATTCAAGAAAAATACAAATAATTTATGTATTGGATGTTGACAAAAGTTGCGTCCGTTTTTTCCAAATGAAGAAAACAAGAGGACACAAACAAAAAAATCATTACAACGGATTAATTAATAACATATTCTCTTTCATTCTTTTTCAAAATATTATTCATTTTCAATAATTCATACCGTGTCACCGTACACTGCGCAAATATCACAAGCAGCTTTGGCCAATTTGTTTACTTGACATTCGTCTACTTGACATTCCATTTTAAAGGCTTAATTAAATCGGGTTGTGGTACCGTGGATAGTGTCTCGGACTCGCGGCTCAAGGTCCGTGGTCGAATCCCACTCTACCCTCAACTTGATTTCCATTTTCTAATAGTAAGTTAACAACTCGTTGAAAATGGCCCTCAAAATGAAATATTTAGATAAATCGTAAGAACTCAATAATTTATTTTAATCAAAAATAAATATATAATATGTGTGCAACGTAACAATATCTTGTATAGCAGAAAATACGTATAACCTTTACCATTTCGTTTTATTTTGGTTTGGCTCATTTTTGAATTTGGAAAAAACGGACAGGGAGTAACCCCCCTAAGGAGAAGATGGTGAAAATATTTTCAGGTATTGCCTAGTATGTGAAATAATTTATTCATCAACTCTCAAATTTATTAATTATCTCTTTACAACAATAAAGGTTTCAGCTCTTAAGCTAAAATCAACGGACAGAAGAAATGAAGAAAGATGAATGTTCAAACATGAGCAAAATAAGGAATGTTATACAGTGTGGAAAGTGACTACTTAAACCAACCAATGACAGCTCTTTAAATGCCTATACTTATATGTCCTTCTCTTAAATATTTTCCAACTTTATTGTAACGCACAAATTCTTTTACAATTGGAAAATGTCACTTTTTTATTACATTTTTAAAGTAATAAAAAGATGTTTCTCCAAAATATCAATATTGATTTTAAAAATACAATTAATTTTTCTAAATACATTTCATATATCTTTTCGGTATTCGTAGTATGCGATATTTCCCCACTGTCCCGGGCTCAAGTGACCGCCCGTTTTCATAAAAAAAATACATTAAAAAATATCTACGAAAAACTTTAAACTAGGGGCCTACCTATGAATATTAAAAAGTTTAACAAAAATTAAAAAAATATAAGGCAATAAATATTAATATCAAAAATTTTGTATGCCGTGTAACCAATAATCAAATTATTGATAAACATATTGACTTGAAAGGACACATAGAAGTTGACTGCCAAAAAATATTCCTAGAGATAATTTGTCAATGGTAAGTATTTTTTTCGTATCTGGGTGGAATAAGGATTAGAGTTTTTTAACTATAATATTTTAAATATATTACAAAATTATGATCGCTGATTACGTGCCGATAAGGGGGAATTTTTTACAATTTTGTTTTGATATTTAATTTGACTTATTTACTATTTGTAGTTTACCTGGTTTTGAAACGTATCTCTATGTTGATAATGGTTGAATGCTAAATACCAGATTTTATTCACAAGCCACTAGTAAGTATTGCTTACAGCACGACATTTTTTTGCCAATTCATTCATCGCTTTTTAACGATGAAAATATTTAATAAACTATTTTTCTTAAATATTTATTGCTCGTTTCTAAAAGAACTGATGATAATTGCAACTCGACCGAAGAACATTTTTTAAACCATCGCATAACACTATCATTTGGAGAAAAACTAATGCAGAATTTAAAACGAAAATCTATATTTATTTAACTAGAATGTTACTAATTTTCTTTTCTAATACGCATATACTTTTCCTCATGCATAAAAAAAACAATGTAAGACAGCTTTTTTTTTTACACGGTTTACCACCTTTTATTGTTAAGAATAATTACTACTACAACTACCATCACGCCATTTCCCCGAAGGAGTTGGCAGAGAGAATAGACCGCCACACACGTCTATCCTGGCATATATTCCTAGCTTCTTCCACATTCATACATCTTGTCCATGCCCTTCAGTTCTGTCTGCTTTTCACATGACCAGACTTAAGATTTTGGTTTGGCTGATCATGCCACGTCTTTCTTGGTCGTCCTCGTCTCACGTTACCGTTCATTTTCGTCATATACCTTATGCTTGTTTTACCATTCTTTCGTCGTCCGTTCGTTCTACATGTCCAAACAATACAAATGACAAAATAATCATACAAAATCAAATATACCTATTATATTGGTACATGTGATGTAAAACAAACAAATCACATTAAACATTAAATAAACAAAATACAGTTGGAGAACAAAACTATAAAATACAAAATACACTTGTAATGAGGAGTAAACTAAATATCACTAACGTAAATTTAAAGTTAAAAATGAGATTCTAGACATTTTGTTATTTGTGAATCACTCAAATTAAAAATGTCAACAGTATTCCCAAATTAATTAGCAATAATTACCAACCCATTAATAACGTTATTATAATTGGCGGCCTCCGTGGTGCAGCGGTGAAGACGCTTGACCCACGCACAGAAGGTTCTGGGTTCGATTTCCGATGAGAACACAAAAATAGAATGTGATTTTTCTCGAGCCTAGGTATTATGTGCTGTAATTCACCACTATTATTGGGCCTCCTGGCCTGTTGTGGTGCAAAAAAAAATTACGTTGGTTTGACAGTTTTCTTCCAGAAAAAACATTTGTTGCCTTGTACGTCTTTGTGGTACATGAAACCTTATTATTTGTACAATTTATGGGCAATCGAAAAGAAAGTTGACTTTATTATACAGTAACATTTAGTTATCTGTGTGAAATAGAACCAGAATCCTGGACAAGTGTTTTTGACTCAATAGCTGCCCTCAGGTGATAATCTTGAAAAGGGTAATCAAGTAGGGAAACGTCCACCCAGTAGGGAAGTGGTTGGTTTATTCACCTACCATGTTTGAGCTTCTGGTTCGATTCCTGGGAAAGTTGACATAAAAATGTTCGTTTTTAGAATAGTTTTTACACTGAAGTATTTTATTGCCCCTGGACTGGCATCTGAAGCGTAAGAATGATCACCTTACTTTCTTTTCATATATGAATAAGATACGCTCTAATTCATTTAAGGATGCAGTGGTCTATGTACCATCGAGTGAGATTTATGGTTTGATTGATCAAGATAAATAACACCACCAGAAATCAGAACGAATGTGCGTACAACTAATACCAGAATTATTAGATAATAATTTAAAACAAAAGAAATGTGTTGTCATACAAGTATATAACAATACGCACTAAAACTTCAACTATCCGGCTTAATGAGTCCTAGATTTAACTGCTTTTTTTATATCGTATTATCAACGCTACACTTTTTTTAAAGTTTCGTATTTTTTTTAATTACTTCGCGTTTATTTTATTTTGCTCGGATTCTGTTCTGCGGATTGGTCAGTTACCTTATTGTAAACCGGCATTCTACCACAACTCTCTTATCATTGGTTAATTCGGAAGAACTACACAGAATACATGTTTTATATCTAATTTCCCGGAGGGCTAAACTTGGTCATTGCAAAGTAAAAAATTGAGCACTTCTGATAACGATCTGGATATTTACTATCCAGATGACTGGAGTTCGCATAAACGGAGTTCTACAATAATTATTTACGTTGACAGCACATAAGGAAATTCAGTACATTACGTTTTTTGATATTAAAAAAATAAAATATAACCAATATTAAAATCAAACACGGATTTGAGTCTACTAGTGAGGAAGTTCAGTGCTACGGGAAATTGAATATCAAACATGTTTTTTGAAAATGTACGAAAAAAATAGTAAAATGTGTGAATATTGTGATAGATTTCTGGTTTTCAGCAAGCCAACCCACCAATTAGAACAACTCAACGAAGAGAACTTGTAACAACACGCGTGGAGTAAATAAAATATTAGAAAACTTTAAAAAATCGTAGCGATGATAATACGGGGCATATAAAAATTTAATCTTATCAGTTCATGGTTTACCGCTTATCAGTTCATGGTTTACCTCTTCGTTCTCATTCTCAAGGCACTCTCTTTATACCCATACACAATTCCTCTTTCTTCTCTAACTCATATAGTGTCCATGCGGCTCGACTGTGGAATCATCTCCCATCCACCATCAAAGATGTTACTACATTATCTCTGTTTAAATCACGTCTGAATAAACATCTCTTTTCTCTTCCTTAATCTCTCCTCCTTTCCTTTTTCCTCTTTCCGCTTTTTTCCTTTTTCCCATTGAGTAATAGTTTTGATTTAATGTAATTTATAAACAAATACGTTTATTTCTATTTTTATATATTTTTCTCTTTTTAATCTTTTTTTTTTTTTCTATTGAATATGTTCTGTAACTTGAATTATAAAAATAAAACTTTTATTTTATTGGTTGGTTGGAAGAAATTGCCATTTGGCAATAAGCCCGCCAATGTACAAATAACATTATGTACAAAAAGTTAAATAAATAAATAAAATAAAAATTTAATAAAAATTGTTTTATTACAATATTTGAGTTTGTCCAAATGTTTGTAGACAAAATAATCAACAAATGGAAGATTAAAGAAATATAGATGTTCAAACATAGGCAGAATAGTGAATGTTATACAGTGTGTAAAGTGGTCACTTAAACCAGACAATGACAGATCATAAGCCCTTTAAATGCCTAGACTTCCATATTCCCTTTTTGAAGGTATTCTCCATCCCTGTTGTAATTTGTTAATAAAATCGTTTTGCTTATTGTAGCTCGATAGTCTAAAAAAATATAAAGAAACCACTAAAATTTCGATTATTTTATTTTTTAAAACACAAACCTTATGGACAATCAATCGGACAATTGTTTCGCCTTCTTAGGACATTTTTGGACGAATGTCAGTGTTTGATTTTAATATTAAATTTATAATATGGAGTTTTAGAAAATAAACGCCAAGTCAATAGAGAAAAATAGTAAGTATTAAAATGCAAAAAAATCACTCATTAGTATTCGTATAATTAAATATGTATGTTTATATATTTCCTTTATAATTTAGTGTGGCTGGTTCGTCCCAGCTCCTAAATAAAATTTATATAAACAGTCCATCACGCGCCTTACGAAATCACCCATCCTTTCGAATACCTAACGTCAATTAGAACTATTGTCAGAATTCGTTTTTACATAGATCTTGTTCAACTTTTAGCAGCTTTTTCAACCATTTAGAATCTATCATACAGGAAAACAATTATTTAAAAAAAGTGTATTGAAAACTTTTGAGTAAAATTCCCGTTGATCTATTATAATAAGTACCGTTTTCTCTTACATCACATCACATTACATACTTTAATATCGTTATTTTTAATTTAATTTCTTTACTAAAATTTTTATTACTACTAATGTCGCCATAATAAAATTTTATTAACGAGCTTTAGTTTAAAATCTTCTCTTAATTTTGCTTTTTATTTTTTTTTTAATTACTTGATATACTTGTTATTCCTTCTTTTTTATTTGCTGTGCTCGACATGTTTTTATACTTTTAAACTACTTTTAATTACTTTTAGAATTGCTCTTAAAAATAATATTTCGCTTTCTTACTACAATATGTCATTATTCTTTAGGATGATTTTTAAATAAAATAAAATTTATTCTCCTTTATTTCTTTTACAGTTTCTTCTTATAGTTTCTTTGTTAAATACCATAAAAAATTTATAATTTTTTTTTTTCCTCTTTGAAAATGTTTTTATTTATTTTGCATTTGAGCATGTTTTTTATTCTGATTTATTTTAACTCGTATCTTTTAATTACTTATAAGTACTTTGTATTTTTAATATTATTTCCATTTATGTAAATTCTCACTACAAACTGTTTTTTACTTTGATTTTTATTTTTAAACGGCCTTCATTTATATTTTTTCTTCTTCTTTTTTGTACTTAAAAAAATAAAAATAGTTAAATGATAACCTTAGAAATAATGATAATATAATATAAAACTTCACTAGACCATTAGAGTTAAGTCTAACTTTGTATACTATAAAATGTATGTTTTCTGAATAAAAGAAAAAATATAAATGTGTACAGGGTGTTCTCTAAACCATGTCACATCCGAAACCACGATGATCAGTATGATCAAGTAGACATATTGGCACATTAAAATATTTTTTTAGAAATAATAAAATTTAAAAAAATAAAATATTTAAAAAAACAATTGGTTGCTAACTTCTGCAGAGGAGAAACAAGTAGGGGTGAGGGGGGAGTCTGACACACCGTTAACCGCGAGGCCGCGCCCCCTGGCTTCTCCCCTGCAGAAGTAAGCAACTATTTGTTCTTTTTAATATTTTATTTTTACTAATTTTCTTCGTTCTAAATATTTTTTTTAATATGCCAATATGTCTTCTTACCCATACTGATCATCGTGGTTTCGGATATGACATAATTTAAAGAACATCCTGTACATACATATATATATTTATCATAAGTATATATAATACATTAGCGTATTCCACTGTACTTTTTCTACTGTAATTTGATAACTAGAAATTAATTTAAAATACTAGACAGTATGTACATACCATTTTGGGTGCATTTCACGTAGAATGAATCAATTGCTCTTACCTGAAACAAAAATTAAAATTATTTAGAGCTAAATTACAAATATTTATTATTCTAACAATATTTTAAGTATGCCCCAATGTTTGTAGACAAAGGTGGATTTTACTTCCCAGGGAGTTAGAAATATTGCAATTTATTCCAACGGTGAAGGAAAAAATTTTCCAATAGGGAATACGAAAGTTTATTTTATTTTATTCTGCCTACGTTTAAACATCAGCATTTTCTTAACTTTTTCATATGTCGACTATTGTGAAGTAAAAGAGTCGAAACCTTTGTTGATGTGGGTGAGGCATAAGTTCCGTAAATGGACATGGAGTATTCCCTTCAGAAAATGTTTTCCCACGTTTTTGTAATAAGAAATAAATTCAGTTGATTTTTTCGTTAGTAATATTGTTTTTATCATACATATTTACATACAATAATACCACATCACATGTTCGTCATTGAACTCATTGTGGTTAGTATACCTATAATTTAGTATAATATTAATTAAAAAATCGTCTTTAGACAGTTGGCTAAAATCCATATTTTTATTGATATGATTTTTGAATCATTCTTTTTGATAGATAATTACGTCATGGTCGGTATCTGAAGAAGAAAATGTTGTTTTTTTTTTTAAATAATGGAAATGAATTATTTAATTATGTTATAGATAAAAAAAGGCAAATTTAAATTTCTTCTTTTACTTATGAATATCATATACATTTATTGTACTTTTCTCATTTTAATTGACAAAAAAATTGTGTTCTAATAAAAGCACTTATTTTCAATTTTTGGATATCTATTGTATTCTTCTTCGAGTAACCTTTATTTAAATTAAAAATAAAATACATACCCACACAGTGGCCATGACTTTGTGGCTTTTTTTTGTGTTTATGTAATAGTTTTTTTTTATACTTGTTACTTATGTATACACATCGTAAAATGTAAATAAAAAATACAATAATAAAAATGAATCTATAAAAAACAATTTAAGGTCCGTATATATATAAATAATAATATTAATAGTATTTTCATACCGTAGATATTAGTATTAGAAGCAAACTTAAAAATATCCACCAAAAACGGAATATTACTCGTAGTTGTTAATGCCAAAATAAAGTCTACATGTAAACCTACCTACCTAAATAATAGCGTAATTCAAAACCGTCTCTGAATTTCGCAAAAACAGATTTCAATTATACAACACCGAAAACTTAGCATAGAGGAAACATAATTGGACGTTGTTATGCAGAAAGCGTCCAACCCTCAAAATGCTAAAAATGCGTTAAATGCCGATAAGATATCTTATGTGCTGAAAACGTCTAAGCTCCAAGTGCTTTACTTTTTTCCAATTAAAGAAATTTTAAAATTTTAAAAAACTGCAGAAAACAATCAAACCACTGGGTCGTTTTCAAAGTTAATATAACAGTGATAGCCGTGAAGTGGGTTAGAAAATTTATTAATCAGCAAAAAAAGTATTACACTTGGAGCTTGGACGTTTTCATCACATAAAGATATCGTAGTATGCTATTGAAACCGCCATTAGTCATTTTTAGCATTTTGAGGGTTGGACGCTTTCTGCATAACAGTGTCTAATTATAAAACTCTCAATTGTTTTTTCAAAGCTTTTCGCTAATATCTCAGTAACTCCTTCAATGGAGATTTCTAAGTTTTCTTCTAATAACCTCATATGTTCTACCACAATAAACGAGTGCGAAGCAGGGTGGTTACGTATGTACATCATTTGCTGATAAATGATTTTTATATTTATAATTTTCTACATAATTAAGTAAAAAACAATCAAATATTTAATTTAAAAAATAAGAGACGAATAATAAAATCCACAGATTTGAAATAATCAAGGACCGGTTTCGAGACTGGTCGAAGATGTCGCGAAAGCGATGGAAACGTTCACCGGTTATTCCAAATTTGCGGATTTAAGTATCCGTCGTCTTTTATTAATTTAGTAAATTACAATGAACTTCCACCAAGTATTTTCACGAACAAAAATTATTGTAAGTGGACAAAAGATCACGAAACCCAGCAAAGATAACAAACTTGTAAAAAAACATTCAAAAAGGCAAAAGGCGCGCGCACAAAATAAATACCATCGCTTTTGATTGTGTTTTTATTAACCCCTAAAAACCAGCGAGTTCATGGAAGTCATACATTTCTGAACACGAATGGTTAACTTTAATTATAAAAACACCCTTAACACTTAGTCTTATAAAAGGATGATTTCACGCGCCGGCCCCTAGGTCAGAAAAATGATATATAATGTTAGCATACGTCTCCCCTCTAGTATAGCCAGCCCCCCGTGTGCTCCCTTGTAATTAGGATCAAATTGATATTTAGTTCCGTTTATGAGTTGGCGTGGAGCATTACTCGGACGGTGACCCACACTACAGGGGTGAAAGGTATTCAGAGTTAATGCACCCTTAATTTTTACAGTCAACTTTGTTATCCCTTCGGTCAGAATAGAATCACCCTTGCACTCAAATGATTAGGTAAATATTGACTTTTTATCAGCATTTAAAAACAATTATTTTTCAATCCGTTAATTTTTAATAACGTTATTTTCAGATCGCAGCGCACAGGTCCAATGTCGCACTCTGCTGATATTTATTTTCTAGAAACAGTTTTTTTTACTACTAAGATTATTAGTGTAAACGTTTTTCGGTTTTTATTTTTGACAATGGATAATGACAATGATATTTGGTATACTAATTGCGACGCTAAAAAAAATATGAATAAAGTCACCTTTTTTTTAGTCTTCAGTGCTGCAGAGAAGCGTTTATTTTCTTTTAAAAAATACATATCAGAATTTGTTACTCACTAAGTCTAAAGACTTTTCAGTGGGACACATTTTTTTATATTTCTATGACAGGTTTATATTATATTTGTTTTACTTATATTTTACAAATTTATTTCTAAACAGGCACTATAAAGTATCTAGAAGATATTTCTTCAGTTCTTTTTTTTTCATTTAAAGATCTTTCATGTTAATGATGGTTTGTGAGAGATCATTGAACAATCTTGGAACAACGCAATTTAATGTTCTTTATTTTATAGCGTTACAGTTACGAAAAATCTCGGCTTCGGCCATATCAAAATTAGTAGGAAAATCACAATGATTTATTGAAAAGGGTAGAAATAATGTTTTTTCGCTATTCGGTGATAACAGATTGAAATCAAATCATTTCTTTAATAAATTGATATCTAGGTTGGCAATATTGTTTACGTCCTCCCAAGTCAATGCATTTATCATCAAACCGGTGTCTTCTGCATTAAATATTATTTTACCTTTGAACGTTGTTGATGAGCTCATAACCTAAAAAGGTCTGTACACTCATAACAGGATACTGTAGAAGATGCTGTAGACTGAGTAGAAAATATGGAACTTTCTCTAAAATTCTTCCTCTTGTTTTATTTCACTTCACAATTTCATGGATATCGCTATTTCATTTGTTTTTTTAATGGAAAAAGAAATATCAGCGTTCTTATAATTTAACATTTTTTTAAAATTTTGGTGACCATTTTCAACGAGTTGAAAATAACTCACTATGAGAAAATAAATCCAGTTAGGGTAGAGTGAGATTCGAACCTCAGACCTTTGATCCGTGAGTCCGCAACGCTAGCTACGGAACCACAACCCGATTCGTGTTAAAAGTTAGAAAATTGAATTCTTAAGGCATTTCACACTTCTCACTTCGTCCAAAATTATGCAAATGCAGAAAACGAATAATTTGAACTTCTCAGAATTGGAGATGAGCGTTTCGGTTATGTAAAAGAAGTAACGGTTTCTAAATAACAGCTTAGTGGCAGAGAAAAAATCCCATACCGAAACAGCTGCTGAAACAGCTTCACAAAAATTAGTTTATTTGTAACAAAAAACTAATCAGGATATGAGAGACTGTTTCTATAATTTGATGTTGTTTTTCTTTTTTTTAGATTTTCTTTACAGTACCAAGAGTCGTTTTTCGGATTCCGTGGTGTAATGGTCAGCGGTGTATCATCATGCACAGTAAGGAAAAACGATATTGATAATTTTACTATGTTCGCATTAGAAATCAAGACGTATCCTAATCGCATAAAAATGCCATTACTTGACTGAAAAAAATTTGGCAAGATCGGGGCAGCTCGAAGAAAAATAAAATGTCCATAGTGCGTACGCATGTGTTCCCAAAATTCTTATATGGCGCAGAAACGTGGACAATTAAAGCACGTAAGCAGAAGAGAATAAATGCCTTCGAGATGTTGTGTTGGCGTCGAATGCTGAGAATACCATGGGCAGCCAGGATAACAAATGTCTCGATACTGGAGGAACTCGACGTAAAAGTTCGCCTATCGGCCATGTGCTGCCAACGTTTTCAGCAGCTCTTCGGACACACAGCGTGACCCAGAAAATCTGGAGAAATTAATAATCCCAGCAGTGTTCCAGATCGAAGAAGCAGAGACAGAGCTGCAGCTCGATGGATCGGCCAGGTAAAAACAACGTCTCGGGTGACCCTATATGGAGTTGCGGAGAGGGCGCAGAGCCGTGAAGAGTGGAGACGCTTTGTCAATGGAAGGGCTGGTGATAACGCCCTCAGAACTGAGTAACGACAGAGAAGAAGACGTAATCATGACGACAAAAAAAAAGTCTAATAATATAAAGTACTTTGGTATTATTCTAGATATGTGAAATGGTAATAACAAATAAATGCTACGGTAAAAAGAATTAGAAAACTTATTTACATATTTGTTCCACTGAGAAACATTATCTCTCCCAAAATATAAAATCTTTTTACTACGCATTTATACAGTCTATTCTGCAGTATGGAATCATAGGCTGGGGAGGGGCTTACTAGACAAATTATGTCCACTTTTGATTGCCCAAAAAACTATCGCTAAAATTATATTTAAAAAGCCAAGAACTTACCCTTCAAATGTAATTTTTCTAGAACTAGGAAAACCCTCAATTGATGACATCCTTAAAAAAAATGTCTATTATACGAGCATTCAAAGAAAATAAAAAAACCCGTTACCTTACATCATCATCATCATCATCATCATCATATACATATGTATATATACATACATAAAAATATAAATAAATTTAATGTAAATTGAACCCTATCTAAACACGCATTTTTATATCAACGTTATTATTATTTATAATTAATATATAAAACTTTTGTAATTTTTTCACTGATATCGCTATCAATTTATTTTAATAAAAAAAATAGTTAAAATATGTGTGTAATCATAATGATATGTTTATGCTTTCAATGGGACACGGATCTAGAAGACATTAATAGCATGTTTCTAGTATTTACTGCTAATTATATCTTTACAACTTTATGGGTTAATCTTTTGTTAATTAACAAGCAGCGGTTAGGATTCTGAAAGCGAAACATATTAGCTAACTGCGCAATAATTAATTGATTAGGTGCGTATTCTTCTTCTGGTTTCAGTCCCTAGGATAGATTTGCAGACAACACTCGTATCTCCTCGTCGGCATTTTTCAACTGGCCGCACGATGTTCATCTTCTTTACTAGGTAGAGGAATTACTACTACCATTACGCTATTGCCCCGTAGAGGTAGGCAGATAAAATGGACCGCCACGCACGTCTATCCTGGCATACATTTCTGGCTTCATCCACATCCAAATATCTTGTCATGGATGCCCGTCGATTCTGCCTGCATTTGACGTGACCTGACTTAAAATTTTGGTTTATCTGGTCACGTCTTCCATGATCGTCGTCGTCTCACGTTAACGTTTACTCTCCCCATTTCTACCTTTTTTACCATGTACTCATTATCTATTCGTTCTACATGACCAAACCATCTTATAGGCCCTTTCTTAATCGTATCTAACGACTTAGATTTACGCTCTTGCGTGATTTTATATTCGTAATTTTGTAATACATAAATTTCCCACACATTCGTCTAAGAGATCGCATTTAAACCGCGTTCACTAGGCATTCATCCTTCCTCTGCTAGTTCCATGTTTCAATTCCATACACAAGTGTTGGAGACCAAAATCTTATTCGTGTCAGCTTTATAGAAGTTTTCTTTTTAAGTGTACGTATATTATTTAGAAATGTTTATAATTAGTATATGTTTTAATAATAATTAGATATAAGTTATTATTAAGACATTCATTTATTATGTTCGTACTATTTTAAGACTAAATAAAAATAATTAAAAAAAAAATCCTTTGTGCACTGCCAGTTTATCTTCGATAGACTTATTTTTATTAGCAATTACTGTCCTTAGCGCCGTTTATTTTGTTGCCCGCATTCACTCTCCTTTCAGCATCTTTTTCTATTCTTCCATATCTTGAAACCTCACTTCCCCCTAAGAATACCACAACTTTCGACTTACTTTCATTCATCACCATTTCGCTCTCCAGGCATACATCATACATTCTAGATAGTATTTATTTCAATCTTCCCCGCTGCTTACTAAAAGAACTCCATCATCAGCGTACAACAAACAGCCAAGTAAAAAAATATGAATTTTTGCTCCCAATACCCATACATTTTATATCTCTTTCATACAGTTGTCCATATATAGATTAAACAACCATGGCTTCATTAAGCATTCCTGATTTACGCTTTTTGAGATCGCAGACCACGATGTGAACTCTCATCACTCTTATACATATGCTTAACTCTTCTTATGGAGAGATTATACTGGACGTATAAGTTTATTGTTTACTCCGCACTTTTCTAACACGCCCCACAATTTCATTCTTTCAACTTTATCATACGCTTTTTGCAAATCAACAAATGCGCAGAATAGTCTCTGACTGAGGTAGAGGAAAGCAGGGGCGAATCATCCAAACAAGTGATTATGCACAAAGCACAGTTTACCATTATATTTGACTTTCGATAATAACGTTTCATAGTAACTATGTCGATGGGAAAATAAATGAAATAATAATTATTTAATGTTAATCACCACCAGCATACAAAAAAATAAATCAGAAAAGAACAGTATATTTTATATCTTTTACGCAAGACAGCTTTTTTAGTCCTAAAACAAGCTGGAAAATCACAAATATTATTTGAAGATTCTCTATTTGGAAACTAGTATTTCGAAGACATTTACGAAGGACTATTTTTCTTTGACAGGATATCGTCGACATATTATGTATCACATAGGACATGTGGCGTTTGAATTGGCTGTTTTTGGCATTATTCATTTTATCATTATTAAATCATTATGGAAATATCTGCTGAATGTCATTGTGGTATTTTTTAATAAACGTTTGTACAAGTATTGTATTAAAATAGTGTAGAATAAAGCTATGTATATCGCGTGGTTAAAAATAATTGTTGTTTGAGTTAATTTTCACAGAACCATAAAAAAAATTGTCATTTACAATTATATTACTTATATGTAGGTATAAATTAATGAACATTTGTGTAGATTATCTGTAAAATAAATCACACCTCGCTTCTGGAGGAAAGTACCGATATTTCGTTTTATGTCTTAATTTCGGATAGCGTGATAACTTTTACACCATTATCATTACCAGCGGTGCTATTCTGGCTACACTTCTTACCTCGTGTATTTTGTGGGTAAATACGCGAGATAAAGCTTTTTATATGGCCGCAAGAGCGTTTGGAATAGCAGCCCTGCAAGTCGTCGTTAACTACTTGTTATCTTATTTAACAATATCGGGTTTAAACCGAGTTCGTCGGCAAGTATTCAGTTCCTATAAACGTAAACTGTTTTGGACTCTGTCCACCCAAGAAATTTTTTATCCTCCTATCTATCTAACGCCAAATTTCGACTTGAAACTTTTTTTCTTTTAGTTGAAATTAAAAAAAAAAAACCTTTCATAAAAGAAAACCGAACATTGTGTTAATCCAAAATTACTAATAAGTGATTAAACTACTCGCCTAGCCGAATTGGAAAAAAAAATTTATACCTTTTTATTAAAAAAAAATTTTCATTTTTTTTTATTTTTTAAGTGTTATATTTTCTCAATTTTTAAAATTGTTAAATTTTTTATTTATTTTATTATTTTGTTTTGCATTTTATGTTTTATTTATATGTTATTTTGTAAACTTGCCAAACACAAGAGCTAGACTCTTTTTTGGCAAGTTCAACCTTAAGTGTTTCATTTTTCTACTGAATGTATTGTTTATTTATGCTAAAATAAAGGTTTTTAAAAAAAAAATTTAAAAAATGTAAATATCATCAAATGTCGATAAGTTTCTAAACGACAGTTATGAATGAAAATAAATAAATACTGTACATGATGTTGCGGCTGCGGTTAGAACAAACGTACAGTTTTACGACGCATCACATTAGCTTACATTTTGAACGGAAACATTTTATTTGTTTATTCAACATCAGTGGTTGTGACTTTTGACACAGTTTAAAAGTTGATCTTATGACGTTTTATTGATTAAGTATTTACATGACCAACAAATAACATAGTACGTTAAAAATCATTGATTCTCGATTATTTATTACATTATAATCATCATCATTCCCTTTCCGCACCTAATGGTGCACAGGGCATTGCATTGGTACACCAATCGCAGCGTATCTTGGTATATATTTTTTCTTAGATAAAGATAAGATGATCAGTCTTACGCTTCAGGTACCAGTCCAGGGACTATGAAATAGTCTAGTGTAAAGACACTCTTTAAAAGAAGTGTTTCATGTCAACCATGTCGGGAATCAAACCCGAGACCGCTTGCATGGCGGGCGAACGCGCTGACCATTACACCACGGGGCCGACTTACATTAGGTACCCTTCAAATACGACCGTGTTTGACCCTCTTGTACCGAACTCAAGCGACTTCTGATCAATGTATAAATCTCCAATTTCTCTCACTACTTTATAACGTCCTTAACAACCTTGTGCACAAGAAAACATCTACTTAAGTTAATTTATCTTTGTAATCACGGTTTATTTCTTCGCTCATCTAAGGAGGGAACACTCTCTATTCCTCGACATACCTCACCATTCTTCAGTGATCCTGTTTCTGCCCAAGGTGCCAGACTAGAAGATAAAATGAACTTCCTCATCACGGACAAAATAAATGTTCTCTGATCGCCTTAAATCACCTGAAGCATAACAATTTCTCCTTAAAATGAATTAATTAATTTTCCATCAAATCATTTCCCTTTTTTTCATTCTACTGATTAATCAACCCTGCATAACTCTAAATTATTTATTTAGATAAATTTTTTCCTAATAAAAAAACAAAATACGCGATTAGCAAATTACAACAGGGATGGAAAATACCTTAAAGAAGGGAATATGGAAGTCTAAGCATTTACAGGGCTTATGACCTGTCATTGGCTGGTTTAAGTAACCACTTTACACACTGTGTAACATTCACCAGTTTTCTAATGTTTGAACATCCATATTTCTTCAATTCTTCCATTTGTTGATTTTAGTGAAGTTAAAGAGCTGAAAACTTTATTGTTGTGAAGAGATTCACCTGACTGAATTATTTTACATACTAGGCAACGCTTGAAAACAATTTTCCAATTTCGACAGGTCACAAGCCCCGTAAATGCCTAGACTTCCATATTCCCTTCTTTTAGGTATTTTCCATCCCGATTGTAATATGTCAATCCTTATGACTCCCGAGGGGGTTAAATCCTGTATTTTGTCTACAAATATTGTAGTAAAACACGTGATGTTTGTATAGAAGTGATCCCTTTGATCATCATTTCCCCATCTCCAGTGCATAGGATACCGCTTTGATGCTCCAATCGCAGAGTACCTTGTTCATTTTTGTAACATTGAAGGTAATGTGATCAGATCAGAGTTATATTCCAGGTGCCAGTCTAGAAACAGTGAAGTAGTTTTATTATAATTTTGTTATTGTAAATCAAAATGTACATATTGAGATGTTTTAGCTCAAATAAGTAGAACGATAAGTTCATGCTTCTACCAGCCGAGACAAATTAAATGCATAAGCAAAAAATTGCCGGTTGATGCCGCCCATCAATTAATATATGCGTATGTAGTGTCTAGAGTCGATTATTGTAATGGTATCTATGCAAGTCTACCAATGAACAAAATGACTCGCCTACAGTCTGTATAAAATGCTGCAGCGATACTTAATTTCGAAATCTCTAAGTTCAGTCATATCACTCCACTACTTTGGGAATTACACTAGCTACGTTTTCCACAGAGAGTGGAATACAAACTCTGTTGGCTTATGTAAAAATCAATGCACAACTCTGCTCCGGAATATCTAAGAGAACTATGCATTCCAGATGAACTAGCTGACAGGCGTCTTACGCTTAGATCGGCTACGTCTACAGCGAGGGATTTTTTTTATACCTATACGCAAACAGCGCACTAAATTCAGTGAACGCGCATTTGCGGTCGCAGGCCCTATGGCATGGAATGCTCTACGAGCAGGGGTGCGAGGCTGTGAAAATGAAGTGATGTTTTGGAAAAAACTTAAAACCTACTGGTTCTCTAAATCATTTGAATCAATTCGTAGCATGTGATAAAAAAATAAATTGTTCAAATCAAAAGCTTAAATTTGATTAATTTATTTATAGAATCACTTTGTAAAGCGCCCTTGAGGTATTTTATTACGAAAATAGCGTTACATAAGTTATTTATAATAATAATAATATACCTGTTGAAACCTCAGTCAAATAATTAATTTATACTGATGTTTTTTTTATTTATTTTCTTTTTAAGACTTCGCGCTCGCCAGTGTTTGCCTTCGGCTGTAGCTAGCGCGAAGCGCCGTCTATTATTCTATTGTATTAATGTGGTGGGTGACGCCATTTCTCCTGGCCTTTAGAAATTTGCGTGGTTACACCACATTTTATTGTACTTCCAATTACTTTGAACAAAAGATTTGCTCTCCAGCAACACATCGTGGACGATCGTCACTAACGGCACAAGACTTATTAATGAAGAAGTTTTTTTATATTTTTTTCTTTATTAACAGACTGTCAAACTAAGTCAAAATTGAAATAAATAAAAGAATAAATAAATGTAAGAAACGATTTGGTGATTCCAATAGCACGTACAGCGGTATTCCAAAAATCATTTTTAAATAACGGACCTAAACTATACAACCTGATACCGTGTTTTTGAAAATCTGATAAACCATCAGTACTGAAAAAAAAATTACAATTTGGTTGACAGACATTGGAAGTAAGGAATCGGAGAATTTATTGAGGATAGTAATCTAAATATTATGCTATCCAATTGAATCATCTATAAAGTTAGTGTATTTTTGCATATGCATATATATCATGTATGTATGTCTGTATTTATGTATGTATATGTGTATATATATGTATGTATGTGTATATGTATGTATGCTGTATATTTATATGTTTAATTTTATTTATTTTTTTACATTTTATGTAAACTCTACTTTTTTTTTCTTTTCTTCTCTTTTGGGCTATAACTGTTTTTCTATTTCTTCAATATTATTTTTATTTATAGGAAACGTATTCGAAAACCATATTTGCCGCAACAAATCGGTTTCTTAGAACAGGCATTTGCCCATATAGGAACCGATTGCAACATTAGGCATACTAATATTTCTGGCTTGCCGACCCTTCATATACTGAGCCTACTCCTAGTACAAGCAGAATGTGCCAGAATGTTTTTCGTGTCATTTTTGTAACAATGTATGTATAAACTAATAAATAAATATGTTTTAATGCTCACACATTACAACAGAGATGAAGAAAACTTTAGAGAAGGGAATATAGAGGGGGGTTCAACCATACGTCCATAACGTCCAACCATTGTACGCAGTAATTTGGAGTTTGCATCCGTTGTGTGGAGCCCACAATACATAACAAACATAGAAAGGATTGAAAATGTTCAACGAAATTTTTTTAAATACCTAGATTATAAAAACAATAAAACGTTTTGTACTTACAGCCAATCTGCCAAACAAAATTGATTTTTTACCCTTGAAAATAGACGCACTGTATCTGAATTATGCTATTTACGTAAATTATTAAATACTAAAGTAGACTCTTTTAACCTACTCTCCAAAATTAATCTAAATGTTCCCTTTCGCGCGACAAGAAAAAAGTATTTATTCCATCTGCCAGTCTGTAGCACTAACTATGCACAACACTCTTTTCCTCTATTGTTCTTACTCTAACTACTATGTTTTTTTTTTCATCTATTGATATATTTTACATACCCCTTAATTTATTTAAAAATAAATTAAGACTTATTATTTCTGGCTGCGATACGATCCCACTTACTTTTTAATCACATAAACACACATCTACACTTACTTTCATACAAATGCACATAAACACATCCTTTTGTTGAAACACAATATAATAATATGTATGATTTTTATTTAGAAACTTTGCTGGTCTGTCTTTAAACTGTTTTTTTTTTTAAATGTTATTATATCATTGTCGACTGTTTATTTCTTTAAAACAAATAAATAAATAACGCAAGATGTTAATTGTAAATAAAACATAAAGTTTTCAGAGAATTAAATATATTTTTTTAATGATAGAAGGATCTATGACAATTATGTGTGTAACAAAATATCGGCTAAATGCATATTGAGGCATAATTGAGGTTCAGTGTCGTTAATGTGCAGTAAAAAAAAAAATCCAAGAAAACTTTTTGTTTTATATAAAATCAACATCGTGCGTTATGGTTGGACCACCCTTTATAAGTCGGGGCATTTACAGAGCTTATGGCCTGTCATTAAAGATAAAAAAAATTACCTCATCACGGAAAAAAATAAATGTACTCTGATCGCCTTAAAACACCTTAAACATGACTATTTCTCCTTAAAACCCTCATTTTTCATCAAATCATTTCCCCTTTTTTCATTCTACTGATCAAACAACCCTGCATTACTCTAATTTATTTACTTAGACTATTTTTTAATTAATAAAAAAACACAACACGTGATTAACAAATTACAACAGGGATGGAAAATACCTTAAAGAAGGGAATATGGAAGTCTAGGTATTTATATGGCTTATAACCTGTTACTGGCGGATTTAAGTAGCCACTTTACACACTTTGTAACATACACCGTTCTGCTAATATTTGAACATATATATTTCAATAATTCTTCCATTCAATTTGTTGATGTTATAAACTACAACAGCCAAACATCACTGTACATATATAGGAAGGAAGCTTTTTAACAATTTACCACAAAATCATCGGCAAGAATCAAATTACGAAAAGTTTAAGAATAAATTAAAGAAAAGCTTCCTTCCATAGTTGACATTTACTGTATTTTTATAATAAAATGTTTGTAAAAATATATGTTATGTAATTAAGACCTGACTATAGTCCGTTCTCTAAAATCTTCTTTATGCCTGTTGTAGCATGTTAATATTGACGGGGGGTTGTCGTTATTAACGGGAACCAGTTCTTGTCCAATTTTGAAATTACTCCGCGTGTGACGTCACAATTTCTCTTCGGTTAGTTCGGCCGATTGGTGAATTGGCTTCCCGTAAATCAACAATCTATCACAACACTCTATTGGAGAGGTAGAAATGTTAATATGAATTACGTGTGAATAAACCATTTGTAACCTCCTTGCATATCCCCTATATCCCACCTGCTGACAACCTTAAAATGGAGGCTTAGCGGGTTATTCTTTTAATAAAAAATATTTTTAAAAAACATTAAAAAAATATATGCATACTTGTTTTTTCAACATTTTATAAAAAATAAAAACACTTTAAAATTGATCGAGATATGCTGCGATTGGTGAACCAATCCAGTGCGCTATGCACCATTAGGTGTGGAAAGGGAATGACGATGATGAAGAAAACATAATTTGTATCTAATTTCCCATAGAACTGAACTTCCTTATAACGTAGAACAACCCGTCAACACAAAAACGTATAAAAAAATGGTCATGGAGATAAAATAAAACTCATTAATTTAATAGTAGTAAAGTAGTTTGCTTTCGAAAATTTTAAAATATCTGTCGGTGAATTACGTGAAAATACAAATTTTGTTTTTGTTAGTAGGCACACTAGAATATATTATTTAAAAATCTTCCATCACCACGATCTGTCATTCGCTGTGTTCCACTTTACACACTGTGTGCCATTCCAGTCCTTGTCTGCAAAAAATTGGACAAACTCATTTTT
Organism: Micrasema longulum; assembly: GCF_059751315.1. Taxonomy (NCBI): domain Eukaryota; kingdom Metazoa; phylum Arthropoda; class Insecta; order Trichoptera; family Brachycentridae; genus Micrasema; species Micrasema longulum. The sequence goes on along the minus strand of NW_028277642.1, from coordinate 572,377 downwards.
TTTCAATTTAATTGGTTTGAATTATTTGGCTGGTGGAGGGTGGTAATGGTAACGTTTCTGGTTCTTCCGATCGTACTGGATTCTTACGGTTTACTAACAAGCTAATGAACTAACATACCCCATCGCCGTCAGAATCAGGAAAATTTGATTGAGGGTGACAGACAAATCGAATGTATATACTTAGGTTGCTCTGGCGGCGATCGGGGCATTGAAAGCAGTAAATGTAAATTCAATAAGTAAAAATACGCAACCTTTAAAAAAAAAATTTTTTTTGAAAAAAAAATTCCCGTTCATTACAGCTCAATTTTTTTTGTAATGTGCGGATCTAAAAAGAGGCCACAAGACCTTTTAAACAGATTCGGGTGAGTGGGTGGCTTTTAATGATATTTGTTTTTTTTTTCATTTTGTTTTATTCTAAAGAGATTGTTTTGATTTAAAATTGTATTTGTTTCTCGAGTTTAGCTGTGGTGTAAAAAAATCATTAAAAATATATATGTTTTTCTTAAAAACCCTTGTGTTAAGCTACGCCTAGACATAACTTAATACCAGGCTTATAAGTAAGCCCCAGTTTTTAGCTACAACTTTACAAAAAAATCGAAACTAGATTTTCTTTTTAAAAATATAATATAAGGGTCTAGTGGTCTAGAGATGGTGCTCAAGACCTGAAATCAGCTGATTTGCGTTATCACTTAAGACTGTGTGGCACTAACCAGACAAGACATAACATTACAGGGGATGCTAGGCTATCAGTCATTATGGAGGAGGAGGAGGAACGTTCATTTGGGTGTTCACTTTTTTCAGGTGATCGGTGGTCGCATACATAACTCAGAAATTCCGATGGATGTAGGTCTGTTCGTACCTGGGAGCCAACCTGCCAATGGTTATGCCGATTGGTAGAGCAATCTTGCTACTTAATCGCATCGCCCCGGATGTCGACATATTTCACGACAGTGGGCCTTCCCTTAGGAAAGCACTTTCTAACTTTTAATTTTTCTTTTTACATTTTGTTATATTATTTTAATAATATAACTATCTACTGTAATTTGTGATCTATTATTGTATTTATAATGAATTGGGTATTTTTTCTGTAATGTTCTAAATATCTGAATAAATAAATGAAATGATTAGACCTTATAATATTTCTTATGCAACCCTATCGGATTTAGTAAGTATAAAGATATGAAAAAATTCAAATAAAAAACAAAAAATTACATCATCATTTCATGTTCGCTCCCTAGTTGGAGCATATGGTATTCACAAAGAGCCTCCATGCGTCTCTATCCCTCCTAAGTCAGGTTCACGTCCCGTAGTTCTGACACGAACTGCCGACAAACAGTCAGCAGTGGACGTCCAGGACGTCGAGAACCTGATGCCTGGTAAAGAATGCAAGCGTGGTTAAAGCTCTCGGGATGCATCCGCAGTATATGGCCCAGCTAACCTTATCGCCTCCGCTTGACGACAGTTGACACCGGAATTTAATGCGTCCGTTCTCTTATTACTTCACTCCTCACAAAGTCAAACTACCGCACGCCCAATATTCATCTGAGACACCTATTCTCAAAACTTAGAATTTTGCTGTTTTGGGCCCGATTCGCATCCGGAGAGGATAATAGGTGTTATGCAGGCGCTATATTGGCGGCATTTGGCTTTCACTGAGTAAATATCCGATCTCCAGACAGCTTTTAAACTGTTGAATGTGGCGCCTGCTACTCCTAACCACACTCCCTGTTCTTTTTGAAAGTTGTCATTTTCTGTAATACATCCTCCCAGGTATATGAAACTCTCGACCCTTTCGATAATTTGGTTTGACAGTCAGGGGATTTTGAGCATCAAAGTACAAAATATTACTCAGTACAAAAGTTTTTTTCAATATAAAAAAATAACAGCAGCTTGTTATGTTGAAAAGGACGAATATATTATGGAACCGAAAATCACAGAGATGCAAACAAGAAATTCAAACATACCGAATCGTGAAATTTCTACACTTTTATATTCCTCAATAATGTTTTCGCCGCTGTTGACCTTACTTATCTGTTTATTGTTATCTTTATATATATAATTCCTCCGTACGAGTGATGCCACTGAACTCCTCATAAACGTCTTAACCGATTTAAGTGCGATTTTCAGAGAAATATAGATCTTTGCGCTGTGCGTGTTCATACATATATATACTCTAAGAGTACACCCGCATGTTGGTGAGAAGAACGGAGTTTGACATTTGCAAAAAGAATGCCATACTTGAAAAAATATTAATTTTATGTTTTGAAATTCAACCATAAACAAGTACCTAGGTACCTAATTAAATTCAATATTTGAATATCAACCATTTTTAGTTTTGGAATTTAATCACAAACAAGTACCTAGGTACCTGCTTATCAATGAAATGTCTTTTTCCAAAGTAATAGCAGACAAGCCAACGTTCGGGCAGGACAACGTCTGTCGGGTCCGCTAGTTATTTATATTATTTATATGGGTAACTTATACAGTGCCACTTTTGTAAAAGTCTCAATGGCGCTTTACAAAACTGATAAAATCCATGAATAATTTAAAATACGGGTGGCTACAAAAATCTGGACGTTCTAAAATAACAGTTTTGTATTAATTCACGATATTGGGACAAACGATATAAAATGTAATTACCAAATAATTATTTTATGTGACCACATAATAGTGTCAGAGGTGACATTAACATTTTTGACTTTAAGGCAGCAAACCTAACCATTACAGAAATTTATATTATCCTCATTCCCTCTTAAAAAGATGTGTTGTTAAAAGCTTACCGCCTTCGAGTTACCATTAACCTATTCCTTTAAGCTATTAAAACTCAATTAAAATTTTCTTTAAAATATCAATTAAATTCCTAATCTTAAGAGGATGATAACCAGGGACGCAGTGTGTTTTAATCGACCGCTAGAATATTTGATAGCGAATTAAGTTTATTAAACTATTATCTTGGATCAAAATTAACGATAAATTAAAGTAGGTACACACGTATGTTGTCATAGTGATTGGTTAATGTTTAATTTGAAGTATTTTAAATCTTAATCCGAGAAAATAGCTTCTGTTTTCTAATAAAATTGTTCTCGATACAATTTTTTGTAAAATCAAACTTTTTAACGGTAAGTCGTAGACATCAAATATCAGAAAAACAGTTTCTCCTACAAATGTGCTAATTTCAAGTCATTTCTCAGAGACCTGCTTTTTTTATTTATTCATTGATAAATTTATCTATATTTATAATATAAAATTTAAAATATGAACGTTTGTTTGTTTGTCCATCACAGGAACTAGAATAAACACGTAAAATGTCATGTCAAATGTCTAGAACAACCATGCTGTTTTTAAGCAATTTTTTTAGGTTTTCTTTGGTATAAAATATTTTTTTCAACGGTAAGTCATAGCGATTATAAATTTAGGGTCAACATGTAAAATTTTATTTCTAGAATAGCCGTGATGTTTTGAAACGAAATTTTTGTCGAACATCTTTGGAATAAAATCGGACTTTCCAACAATAGTCGTTGCGACGTGAAATTTAGAATCAACCTTTAAAGTGCCATATCTAGATCAATCGTGCTGTTTTCAAACCAATTTGGTAACCACTGAAGGTAAGTTGTGGCCTCTTTAAATTTCAAAAAATATCTTTATTTAATATGATTCAATTACATACTAAAGTTTAAAAAATTAAAGTAAATGGACAAAATTTGTATTAACGAATGAACGCTGTATTTAAATCGATCTCGAACACGGCCAGGTAAAAAAATTCCTAGGATGACAAAAATAAGAAAAACATATGTCAAAAATATTTTTTGTATTATTTTTAAAAATGTATTATTTTTAATTCGTTCGATTGAACTATTCAATAATACTGTCTAATTACTTTTCTTCTAATTTATTTATTCAAACAAACAAACAAACCATCACGCCGTTTCCCCGTAAGGGTAGGCAGAGAGGATAGAACGCCACAACACTATATCTTTGCATACAGATCTCGCTTTCTCTACATTCATACATCTTCTCATGTACGCGCGCCGATTATTCCGACTTTTGACATGTCCATGTTTAAGTATTTGTTGGATTTGGTCATGCCATGTCTTTCTCGGTCTTCCTCTATTTCTGCATCCATCAACATTCGCATTGTAAATATTCTTAGCCGTTCTCTCGCTGTCCATTCGTTCTACATGTCCAAACCAGCGCAGAGCTGCTTTCTTGATTTTGTCAATAATGCTTGTCTCAGCCTTACATAATGTACGGATCTCAACATTTGTGCATCTACCGTACATAGTTTTACCACACATTCGCCTGAGAGATCGCATTTCGACAGCATTCAGTCTACTTTCATCCCTGTTTTTCCAAGTCCATACTTCGCTCCCATACATCAGGGACGGGACCAGGACTCTGTTGTGAACTGCCAATTTTGCCTCTTGTGACGAGCATTTATTTGCCAAGGTCGATTTATTTATTCATTTACATATATTAGAGGCTTTTACATCAATAAACATTTTTTACTAGCATTGTGAGGATATGCTAGTAAAAAATACAAATCATAAGTTAAATAAAAATAAAAAAATAAACTCAGGATACATACATTTGAGTTTGGAAAAAATTGAACGGATCAGCAGCTTTAGGTCAACAGCAAACTGTCAACTGGCGGGGCGATGCGGTTGGTTGGGCCACATATTGCGAATGCCTCCCGACAGCCAACCACGCTTGCCTCCCGATAGCTAACCGCGCTTGCCTACTTAACTGTACAAGCCTTCTGATTCTCAACGGTAAATAACGCTATCAGTGTTGTGTTTATTTTGGCATTTTTCTTTTATTCCTTTTTTTACTTATTTTCCATTGTTTATTAGAATACAATAATATTTTTATAAAGTAGATGGCAACATCCATCAAATAATAAATAAACTATTTTATTTGTTGCCATGTAACATAACGAATTTAACAAAACATTAAAAAAAAACTCTGTTCAATTTATAAGTATAGTCCCGTATTTAATGAACAAGTCTCGGTATGAATGTTACCAGTAAATATGATACGTAATTTGCGCACGCTTGCCGCTAAATTAATTTCCAGTTCTGAACTAAGAATGTATTGCTAAAATGTCAGAGGTTATTGATAAACTTTTACTATTCCTATACAAACTCGTTTATTACAAAAGTCATCGCCACAGCAAAACCCTTTTAACCACTCATTTGATACGAATAGGAATCTCTTTGTCCTCTTCGGTCAAACCACTGGTTAAACCCATAATATCGTAATTGTCTCTTTACTTAGTCTTATTTCATTTAGCATATTTATTGTTTTTCATCGTCTTACTTAACACAGAGCATTGTATTAGACTAGAATATAAGGCAATAGTTGTATGTATGATGAATGGAATTTGTCAATGATCCATATGATTTTGCCTTGGATTATATACATTATTACTCGTATTATTAATTATTTCCTCACATCTGGTCACTTTTTAACCCAATAGATATCTGGTTTTATCATTCCACTTCCTAAAAATTGGTCTTCAGCGTCTAAAAAAGATTACCGACCATCTCTATTTTGCCCATCTTTTCCAAAACGAATAACCTACAAACAAACAAATTGTTATCGGATACTCCATAATCAACTTGACCCTATGCAATTTGGTTTTCGAGCTAGACACAGCACTTCTATCGTCTAAGTCAAATTAACTAACGATATCAGGCAAATATAAATGATAAACAACAGACGATTTTGGTTCTACTCGATTTTAGTAGTGATTTTACTCTGTTGATTTTGACTTGCTTCTTGTCAGACTTAAGTCCTTAAACTTATCTCCATCCGCGATAAATTGGTTCTCAGCATATTGACGTAACCGTCGGCAGTGCGTTAAAATGTCAGATATCTTTTCAGGTTGGATTTATCTTACCACCGGTGTGCCACAAAGGGGGTTTCTTTCTCCAATTTTATTTTTTTTTCTACCAATCCAATAACCCAAAACCCTTCCTATTTGCACCATTTATATGACTATAATTTGTAATTATATATTCATTTTGAGCACACACATTAATGTCACATGCACTCGAGCATATCTCTTCATGAGCCAAAAATATTGGGCTTCTCATTAATCCAACAAAAACCCAAATTGCACTAGAATGAGGTATCATTCAATTTTAGATCTGACAGTTTTCTGCAAAATGCATAATTAAGGTTGTGAGGTAAGCCAGAGTCAAAATAACACTAAAATTCATTTAACGTAAAGGTAAATTATTTTTTAAGTTATTATAACAACAGAAATAAGTTATTATTTATAATTAAGTACTTTTACATAAAAATAAATAATGTTTTCAATACATAATGACACAACATACATTAAGTTTTACTACGGCTGGCAGTTTTCTGCAAAATGCACATCTTAGATTGTGTGGTCAACCAGACTATAAAAATCGTATAAACTGATCAAACGAATAATAAACTTCTTTTATGCATTATAAAAAAACGAACGTATGCATTATTTATCATTTTTCAAAGTAAAAAACATTCGAACTGTTGTGTAAATTTGATAATTCACAGTAAGAATAATAAATACAGGCTACGCGAAGTCGGCGAGGATACCAGAAGTTATTTAGCGTGTTAGTGAATCAGTAAGGGAAAATCCGCAACAATTAACTCGTAAGAGAAGCCAAGCCTTAAACAACAAAATGACCACTTTACAAAGAATTTTACGCATTGATTTACATCTAAAATCCTATAAAATTTAACTCATGCAAGAGTTGAAGCCGAATGATACCGACCTTTGACCGGAGATGTTCTCCGGGAAACTCATTTCCGAAGAGGATACATTGAGTTGCCCCCACGGAGCCCGTATCTCAGCCCGCGTGATTTTTTTGTGAGGATACTTAAAATCAAGAGTCTATTAAGACAATCTAACAACAATAAATCAGTTAAAATAAAACATTGTACGGGAAATTAACGCCATCCCATGGGCAACTTTTTAACGTGATTTTTAGAATTTGCGAATCCGTTTTAAACAATGTCAACAAGCTGGTGGAACTCACTTAGAGAATATAATTTTTAAAACTTAGATATTATTAAAATTTTCCTTTATTTTAGTTTATGAAAATATAAATAAAACATTTGAAAATTCCACAATTATTTACTTTTTTGCAATTGAAACTAGGTATACAGTTAAAACCCACCCTACACACGAGATCTTTTTGGAATCTCCAAAACGTTTTCTAATTCCGTTAAACGTTGTTATAATTCTTTATTTATTTTAGTATTTTACTAAACAAAATTTACTCCGGCTTTTTATCTACTCCAGTTTGTAATCCGTAAAGCGATATCTTTTATCGATAGGTACGCAACTCCGTAACGCGTGATGTCGTCCGTCGCGTGCGTCGGCGTCGCGTCGAAAACCTTGCGGGCCGCGCCGAGACGCCTTGAAAGCGGCTGGTTGCCGACCGCTGAATTAGAACGAGAATATACTGGACGAGTGTTTTAAACTCAATACATACTCTCAGTTAAAAACATTTCCACTTGCAAAAGTCTTTATTCCGTCTGTAGACACTAATAAAAATTTTAAAATTGGGATAAAGTTACAACGGCATCCAGTTATTTAATTCGATTTGTGAAACAAGACTCACAAATCGTATTAAATAAAAGTGTCAGTGTCAGACGAAACCTGGTTATTTCAAAGAATTCATTCCGGATTCTAGAAAAGTCGATATAAGACGCGACTTATTGGTTTGTTCTCAGTTTTGTGTATATATTTTTATTATTCTTTATTCGGATAACCAACGGCAGGTTTTCACAAGTAGCACCACAGTAAGTAAAAATATATTCTCAAAGATAAAATAAACAGTGATCTAAATCCAAAGGAAAGAAATGAAAAAAAGCTACAAAATTATTTCGAATGCAAACGCCGCCCGTCATTGTGATAATTCGCAAATAAATCTCTGTTTAATTATTTTGTTATTTTATTTAATTTATTGGAAGTTCGCCATAAATATGAACTTTGCCTATAATTAGATGAGACACGAGGACTATGAAGAAGAAAGTTATTCCTAAGAACTTTCTGAAGAACATTACACACTCGTGTGCGTCTTTTACCGAAAAATGTTTTTGATACCTTTTAAACAATATTCAATAAACCATTTTTAAAATGTTCCTTATCTCTGTTATAATATTATGTCAGCTTTGCAAGTAATTTGTATTGTAAAAAAGAACCAATAAAATTCGAACGTGTAACTTACAAATATGTTTACATATTAATGAGTATGGAAATGTTTTACTCGTGTATATATATATGTATGTAAAAGTTTATTACCTACTATTGCAGAGATATTTATTATTGCATTGGAGACAAGGATATCAAAACGACTGGATATATTTCAAATCTTTATAATACTATAAAAGTCATTTTTTTCACTCAGTATTTATTTATTTAACATAGAGTTTGCCTACGCTCCATAAAAGTTTGATAGGAAAGTGATAGGTAAATGAAATAATCAACTATATTATATACATGAGCCTCTAAAATCATAAGAGGTTCAAGGTTTGATATTTCATTATTTAACGAGTCTTCGGATAAACGCAATTTCGAAATATGTGTTGTATAGTTGTTGTGTTGTGCACAAACTATGCACAACACTCTTTCCTCTATCGTTCTTGCTCAAATGATAATGCTTTTTTTTCTCATATATTGATATATTTATTTAAAAATATACTGAGACTCAGTATTTTTGGCTGCGATACGCTCCCACTTGCTATTTAATGATGCTCACGCTTACACAGACATGAACACACCCTCTCTTACACACAAACACACATCTACACACTCCCTCATACAAATACACACAAACACACCCTTCTGTTGTACCACAATTTGATATGTATGATTTTTATTTAGAAACTACGCTGGTCTGTTTTTAAACCGTATCTTTTTTATGTTATTATATCATTGTTGACTGTTTTTTTCTTTATAATAAATAAAGTATTATAGCGGAAAACAAACTAACTGACAGGATTAGTCAGTTTTCTGAATTTGAAAAACTTTGATGTTGATGACTCGAAATTTACTTTAATTAACTATACTTATAATATTATGTTCTTGTAAAAAGAGAATTGATTAGTTCGTTTAAAATTTATTTTCACATTGCTAAGTAATAAATTAATACTAATAGTGATTATCTATTAAAAAAAAAGAAAATTCAAGTTGCCCATTTCGTCGGCGAACATTTGAAATGCAGTAAGGGACATAATTATGCAGTGTAAATTATTCAAGAGAGGTATACTAAAATTTAAAATAATTATATTTCTTTGCTTAAATCTGTGTCTTGGTTCTAAAAGGGCAAATGTCGGATTTCATGTTTTTCTTACCAACATTTTATAGAGGGTTGTCATTTAAAAATACACACATTTAAAAAAAAATACGTACATACACATGTTTATATGGTAGTGTTTTTTATTGAAAATAGTTTCAAACACCTCGAATAGTTTATGATAACGTCACAAAATAACTGTAAAATTACCCTGCCGTAATATTGCGATTTACAACATTGGCCCTTTTAAACCTGAGCCACAGAACTAAAGAATGAGTACGAGTATATTAGAATAAATTTGTACCATAAAAAGTTTTAATAGAAATACTGTTAATATGTCGCAGCCGGGTTGTCATTTTAGGCGGATTACATGTTGACTAGCCAAATTACAAAACGACTCCGCATGGTAATATGGCTTAGCTGTATTGTCAAGGCTTAGCATTTTACAATTTGGCTTGTCACGTTTAATTTTTTTTTGTAAATTGACGAAGATTATAGGATTTAGAACGTTAGGATTAGGTACCAATATTTTTTTTAGAAAAATAAATATTTGCGTTTTTATGATTTACCCAAGTATTTGATTTTGAGAACCCTTTTCAACGAGTTGTAAATAACTCACTATTAGAAAATGGGAACCAAGCTAGAGTAGAGTGGGATTCGAACCACGGACTTTTAAGCCGTGAGTCCGAGACACTAGCCACGGAATCACAATCCGATTTAATATTATTTACTTTTTAGAAAAGAAAACACGTTTATTTTAGTAACGAATGCGGTTACGTTAGGTTTGTTGTATTCACTGATCATTTTAATAAAATCATAGTAGTATTGTTTTATTTTTTCATTCATTTTGTTATGTGAAGTCAAACTGACTGAGATTACAATAGATTGAATTATTAATTGAATCGGCATTTACTTCGTAACACTTCATTTAAAATTACCATAAAATAAAAATTTGTTATTACTGTTAGACGATTTTATTATTTTACAAGAACACTACTACAGTTTTGGGAGAAAATTCCTCCCATCGATGGGTGATATAAAACTCGTTAAAAAAAACTTCGACTGTATAAAGAAAAATCGATATTTGTGTACGAAAATGAGTATATTTGAATGAAAATTTAAAGTATCTTCATCCGTAACCTATAATTGAACATGTTAAAATAAAAAAAAATGTAAGCATATTCTGCTTTTTGTACAGAAAACTTAATTTTACTTAGTAGATAAAATTGAAGATAAATTCTAACGTCGGAGCACATAATAGATACACCAGCATTATCGACTATGAACATTGGAGCGCATTGCAGCGTCCATATAGTCATTTATGCAAATGCCTCAGGGCACAATAACGTAAAAATACTCAATTAACATTTGTTTACATTGGTCAATTGTTTTGGTATCTTACATTCTGGTATTTTGGTAATGGTAAATTATTAATAACTATAAAGTTATCGTTCATATTGGCCAGATTCGATTCTAACGTATTGGATTGAGACGCAATCTAATCGAGTGTAGGCGTAGATCGTGTGTTAATAATAGACAAGTGTGAGAATAAATTAATAATGCGTGGGAGGATATTGTATTACAAGTTAATGGAACGAAACTCATGAGTTAAGTTCAGCGTGGCCAACCCCACTAATATTTTGGAAAATGTACCAAATTCGAGCCGAATTCCATCTATTTTCATGGATGAAAATTTATGGGGAAAAAATATTGTATCCATCAGGCTTTTTTTTGAGGAAAATGACAGAAAAACAGTTGAAGTATTATACTTTTTGATAATTACGAACTAGCGATGACGCGAACCACTCTCTAGCTGCTTTTCAGCAGTATTCTAACCTATACTAACACGATGTCTGCATTTACGAGTGCGCAAGTATCCACTTAATATTATTATTTGCCCGGCAATCAGTACTTGTAATAGAGCTGATTGCTTCCTTACGCCAAGTCTCAGTAAAAGTAGTTTTTTCACTTACACATCTAACGACTTGTAATAATAATTATATTTATGAGAAATAAATACACTTTATCGGTATTTCATATTAATTTAGTGTTCTTGTCGGTTTTATATTTCTTTATGTTAAGCCATTTTTACAGTGCACTCTTCTTTTTTTAATTATACTTTCCACAATCTTATATTATTTAAGTTACAGACTTGTTAGTATTTTTACTTAAGTGTAAGTTTTGGTTTAATTATATTTTTATTTTTGTATCAAGTCTATTTAGAATTCTGTAAACACACATTTACCTATTATTTTTGATAACTTTAAATGAATTTCATTCGTCTATCCTAATTTTCTTTGAGTTCGCTTCGTCGATAAATTTATCTAAATCAAAATTTGTTGCAACAGAGAGGAAAATCATTTTTGAGAAGAGAATATAATATAATAAGTCTAGGCATTTACAGGGCTTATGACTACCCATTGGGTGGTTTAAGTGGCCACTTTACACACTGAGTAACATTCAACAGAAGTCCATGTTGAAACATCCACACATCCTCAACTTTTCCCTCTGAGGACTTTTCTGAAGTAAAAGAGCTGAAACTTTTACCATGTCTCCGTTGCAACAAATTTAGATCTAAATAAATTCCTATGGGGGAAATCCAGCCAGTCTGCAAACGTTTGGACATACTCAAAACATTGTTTATTTAAATCCATTCATGGTGCAGAGCGGCTAGAATATCACGATGAGTACAAAAAACAATCGTTAATAATAATAAATTTGAATACCTCCACATTATTCTCGTTTCATAAAAATACATAACTATTAGGAACACGTTTCCATCGAGCCCGCTCGGTCACTTAACATTACGTTTGTTTATTTATTAAGGTAAACAATCAAAGTCATGAGAAAAATCGTAAAATTCATTCGCGTCTTTATTGAGAAGTGTCAATAATTTGTGTGGTTAATTGTTCGACGTATTTATGGTGTAAATCTGTCGCGCACAAGAGCGGATATAAATGGCTGTCCATCATTGAGAACGTGTATAATAAACGTCACAATATAATATGTTCCGGCTGTCAGTGACGCTGTTACCTACTGTAGCCTCCTCTGGGGCAAAAAAGGAAACATCGTCACGGCAGACATTCTGAGATTCCAAACTCGCTTGTAGTGCAATGTGTCACTTAACTTGACCGCGTGTCCCTTTCTCTTACCGCGCTAAATACTAGACCCGAGCGGGGCTCTCGGCAACAGGTACAGAATAGAAACAACTCAAAAGCGCACGACGCCTATTCCGCGGGCAGTCCGCGCAACGTGGTCCGGCTCGGTCCTCTCGTCTCACCGCCGACTTTGTCATTTGTAGTAAAACTGGTTTACCGCGAGCGGGACGGCGGCGGGGCGAGCGAGAGGGCAGAGCCGCGATCATGAATGAAGCTGGTACGTACATTGATGAGAGCGGTCTGTAAATCAGCGCTGTACAGTTACAGGTAACGAGGTACCGTTCTGGCCGCGCGCCGCGCCGTTAGCCACCGGCGGCGGCGCTGGACGAGGCGAACAACGCGAGAGCAAGGAATGTCGGGAAATAGGGAAATCAATTTCTACGCAGAAAGATGCCTATTTACTTAAGCCGATGCCCGTGGCAGCCCTTTCGTTCCCTGATTCGTACCGGCTAGAAAAAACTGCCGCAGGCGTGTGTACACCCGTCCGTTTGATATGCAAAATAGCCCGCTAAGAGATGTATTTTCACGTGCGGAAGACCGTCAATAATATTTCTGGTTGACCGCACACAGAGATTTAGTAACGCGCGTTGCAGTACTCGCGCTCCGAGCCTGAGACGTGAAAACTCGCTTGATAAGTTAAAAAACCGTTCCCGTGTCACTTGAGCAGAATACGCTAACGTATTGCGTTTCCAAAGAAATAAATCGTATCGGTTAGCCTACGGACGTGCAGGTGTATACCTACCTATCTAGTACCAAAAACGCGTGGGCTTGTTGCCTACCAACCTACCTAACTTACAAACATCGCTTCTCGCTGGTACGGCGAGTTCCCAAAGCCTCTAATCGTGTTGGCTCAAGGTAATCTCAAAAATAGCGTTTGATAAATCGGTCGACTGGGTAGAAGACTTGCCTACGGTCGCAAAGGTCGAGGGTTCAAATCCTGGTATATCTATTTCCAATACACACACACAGTTGAGGGAATATAATAGACAGTGCAGTGAGAAGCATTGCACACTGCATCCTACCTACCGACTGCTTTCCTTATTGGTTAAACCGACCTATTGCTGATTACTTTTTATGCAATAGGCTTTCGGTAAATTTATTTAACTAAAAACAACGCTAGCTTTATGTTACGATTCATGTTTTATTAGTCATTAAAACCTGACTTCATCATCAGTCTTACAGTTCAGGTACCAGTCTAGGGTCTATAAAATATTCTAGCGTAAAAAAACTATTTTTTAAAATAAATATTTCATGTCAACCATGTCGGGAATCGAACCCGAAACTTCTTGCATGGTAGGCAAACGCACTGACCACTGACAAGGCACCGGGGTCTCGACATCCTGGATGGCTGTTCAAGTCAAAACTAAAAGACGCGAATCTGGCAGGATGCTAAGAAGCTAGCAGCTGACTGAGATGCCCGGAGACTCTTTGTGGACACCATATACTCCAACCGCAGAACGGACATGGAATGATGATGATGGAATGATGACATATTTTTTTACCAATACCTAGGTATATTTAATTTATTACAGGAATAACCCGCTAAGTCTTTATGTTAGTGGAAGGAAATTATGAAAATTATACAACACCCAGACCAATTCAGATAAAAACGAACATAGATTTTTTTCTCGCAACTGGCGAAAATCGAACCCGCAATACCAGTTTGACAGTTGGCTGTATTGGTCTTTTTGTAAAATTCATATTTTATGTCTCCGTGGAACTAAATTTATTTTTATTTTTTATAAAATATAAATATTTGCGTTATTATTTTTTTCCCTAATGTTTAATTTTTAAGGGCCATTTTCAACGAGTTGTAAATAACTTACTATTAGAAAATAGAAAACAAGTTGGGGTAGAGAGGGATCTGAACCACGGACCTTCGAACTGTGAGTCCGAGACACTAGCTACGAGACCATAACCCGTTTCATTTTCTGTTTTCTCTTAAATAACTTTCATAATTTTAACACAATTATTTTTGTAAAGTATTTATTAATTAATAATATACACGGTATGCAGCGCCTTTTACCAAACAAAAAATACGTAGTTTGTAGAAATAAACACTTCAAATCATGTTCAGTAAATAAATAAAAAAAAAACGTAAAAAGTTTACATGTACATACATATTATAACCCGGTGGTTTCATACAATGAACACGTGCAAAAAATAAATCATTAAAAGGCATATGTTTAAAATTTTAAAAATTAGAAATATGTTTGAAAAAAATGGACAGGTAGGTATATCTTTAATCGACAAAAAAAAGCAAAATATAATTAAAACAAGTTAAAGAGAAAAAATATTTTTTAATGTTAAAAGCCAGGATTTGTAGACGGTACCACCTGTTTCATGTACCAATAAGTAAAACATCGTATGTTAAAAATGCTTTTTTTCGTAGGACTTTTTCAATGTACAATACAAAATTTAAAAATATAGATTACACAAACATCACTCTGTCAGATTTAAAATTTACACTAAAAATGTATTATGTAACTTGTAGACATTATAATAATAAATATGTACATCTCCCCTCCCCTCCTTATCCTCTCTTCAAGCATTTTTTTCCTTATCCCGCCCAATTTACAGTAACTTAATGTTCTTAAAATAAATATTTAAAAAATCTTTGATTATTGAGTACATGAAAATAACATTTTTAAATGTATAAATTGTATGTAATTATTTGATATGTAATATATTTTCTTTACCAACTGTGTATACTATGTGGAAATCTATTATTAGTTCTGAGTTTATACACTATATCTGTTTGTTTACTAAAAATATGTATGTAGAACTGTTGATTTCCCAAATAAAAAAATAAAATAAATAACAATCCAACAAATATATAATATCTGTAATCTGTATTCACAAAAAGTTTTAAAAAAAGAAAACGAAATTTATTATTATATTATAAATTTATAATACATATTATAGGTACATAACTATAGCCTAACAAATAGTCGTTGCCGAGACTAATGACTTTATTTTTATGATTATAAAAATATCTAGTGCAAGAAAAGAAAACGTAAACTGTGCCTTTTTGAAAAAACCGGCGAAGTCCACAATGAGTTCATCACCTATATGATAACCACTGTAATATTTGTACATATTAAAATTAACTAGGTACGTATTACTTACATCTAGTTCAGTCAGATTTCAAGACCAAGCAATTAATTCTCTAATTTGCGGTTGAGTTTTAATGAAAGTTGCAGATTGGAATGTATCAGATTCCCGCCGAAGTTTTACCTGTTTGGGAAGTACCCGAGAATTTGATTATGACGTCACACTACACGTGTGAATTTAAACAAGTTGTCAATGTGTTGGATGAACAAATCGCGATAAGAATATAATCATAGGACGTAGATAATTCCGATACATGGTTAAGTTATTGAAAACAAACACATTTTTAAACTTTATTTAAAGGAGTGTTTCAAATATAATATATACTAATACGGATCTATTACGGGATATATGGAGTATTTCTTTCTTGTAAACTTTTGACTTTATAACTGTGTATGTTTTTACATACGTTTTCTATGTATATATTTAAGTGTATTACTATATAAATTATGGAATTTGGGCATCCACGCTAATCTGCATAGGTGGCTGACGCCTTACCTTAATAATAGACGACAACCAGTAGTCGTAAACGGGTTTAGTTCAGATGCTGTGAATGCACCCTCAGGCGTTTCTCAAGGATCGCACTTGGGGCCATTACTATTTATAATTGTTATCAATGACATTAAGTGAGTGATTTAAATTTGCCATTTTTTTATTTTTTTGCTAATGAAAACATATTTAAAAATTGAAAAACAAAAAAAACAAACAAACAAAAAGGAAAACATGAAAACATATTTGAAAATTTAATCAAATTTAGACTGAATCAAACTCCAGGAAGATCTCGGTAGATTAAATGTGTGTTGTAAAAAAAACTTATCAAAATGGAATATTTAACAATGATCTGTGCTCACATTTTCAAGGAACACCGTTTAAATTATCCATAATTAATGCCTTGACTATCAAGTACTTACTAAAGTTAATGAAATATATCTACTTGACAATAAATTGATGTTTGAGGCACATGTCAACTCAATTGTGAAAAAATCATATCAAATGTTAGGTTACCTCTTCCGTATAGAGAGAGAATTCAATTATGTGCGCACTCTTAGAATTCTTTACTTTATATATGTTCGAAGTCAATTAGAATTTTCATCTCCCGCTCGAAGCCCTCAATAAAAAAAATACATTAACCGAATTGAATCTATCCGATCAAAATTTATATCGTTTTGCAATTATAGACGGTTGGTTCTAAATACAGGTCCAGATAAATCTGCAAACTTACGTAAACTCCAAACTCGCAGGACATGGCTGACGCTATTTTTGTGTATAATTTTTTTTTTATTATTTTATTTTATTTATTAGGGATACCAACAGTAATACATGTAACAAAAATACAACAAATAAAATATACAGAGAATAAAACTAATGACAGATATCCACAGAAATACATTAAATACACGTACAATACATACTAGTGTGTTTGTGTGAGTGTAAGTGAGTGAGAGGGTGGGTGTTATATTGGAATGAGGGTGGACATGTGTGTAAATATTGCACAAGTGTCAAGTGTCGAAAATATAAATATATTAAAAATATTAAGAATTGGAGATAAAATATAATAAAATAAAATAAGACTTTATTATTGAAACTAAGTATAAGACAAAAAAGTATGCTTTAAGACGCGCATTTTAAATGTTATTTTTTTACAATCAAATGGATCAATAAGAGGAAAGTTCAAATTATATTCACTAACAAAACGTATAAGTGGAGAGTTCTGGGCATAGTTCGTACGAACTGCTGGCAGATGAAATAGAGAGCTCGACGTGTGACGGGTGCGGTAGCCGGGGACATTTGATGATAACTCCGACAAAAGAGCCGGACTATCAAGGCGTCCACTAAGTATGTCATGAAACACCCCCATGTCCAACAGTAGACGGCGATCTTCTAAAGTAAGCAAGTGGTGTTTTTTGCAGGAAGACATATAATTGAGATCGGTATACCTGCATCTCCAGTTAAGATGTCTAAGAAATGTCCATTGAATTTTCTCGAACTTTAATAACATGATAAATTGCCCTAAAATTCACCTGTTAATTTTAGAGTGCCAGTAACGCAGACCAGAAACCGATATCTATTTAATTTATGTTCGGAAATGAGCAATCTTTCTTTGTACCGTGGACTCCGACAACGAGGCTAAAGTCCTCCGGAGTGGTGTAAGGTATGGTGCTGGGGCAAGCTGAAGATACATAACTTTATAATAAAATGGATGTCAAACAACGATTTTTTTTACCACTTCTATTTTTTCTACTTTCAAAGTTTCACAAGCTTCTTTATCAAGGTATACTTAACTAATGAATTCTGTCCTATTTTATTTTAACAGTGATAACTAAATATTACGTTATTGATACAGATGGAGCTAATAAGTAAAGTGTTTTTGCCACAGTTATGTGTTAAGTGAGATGGATACTATCTTTAAAACAAGACAGGAATGGATTAAAGAAAAGATTGTTTATTTGGTTATTTATCATTTTTTTTCTTATTATGAATAGTTTTTTTTAATTTCTAAGATTTACAAGTTGTCTAGTTAAAACATTTGATTTTCAACATGTATAAATTTTAATCCAGTGTCTTTTCATGAAAATGATGAATATTTAAATTTTAAACATAAATTTTTGAAAAATAAAAAAAACATTACTTTGCTTTATTTTAAAATACATTTCTTGTGTATAATAACAAAAACGTTTTTTTGTAAATTATTTTCGGTACGTTGAAGATTGAGTTTGTGAACAATTTATCACAAATTTAAAATGCGTTATTGTGTCTAGTCTTATTAAGTATTTATAAACGAGATGCGGAAACTACATACAAGGCACACACGAACACATTCCGAGAAAATATTCATATTATTTGAAATATTTATCACCTACCAGATCTCACGCGACTACTCTTGTACGGGTCATTTATTATTAGTCTCCATAGACAGTAATTTATAATTCTACAATTCAGTATGGACGATATCAAATTTCTCACGGATTACATTATTACATCTCTTGATTAAAAATACATAAAGTGGTTATTTTTTTAAAATAAAAATAAATACATCATCTGGTGTAAATGTACATATTTTTATAGACTTCTTATTCTAATCGGCCGTTTACATGTGGACAACGCCGTTTTCTAAGAAAAAATTGATAAGGTTGCTCGGATTGCAAAGGGGTAATTATTCCTATATTAATTCGATTCCCATCTGTCCATCCATCTCTTTAGTGGTCTACCCGGGAGTTATCTACTTTAGGGTTGGCTGTGCAACGCAAAGTGAGGGATTCCGGATTAGAGATGAAATGGATAGTGGCTTGGCCGGATACCAGATATTCGGCGAGCCCCGAAACCGGATAGCCAGATATCCGGCTTATTGTCTCTTATTTTTAATTAAAAAATAAATTTTGATAACAGTTTTTAATTTATGAGTTAAATTATTTTTTCTGGAGTGTATACTGAAAACTGATTGACGTCAAGTAAAGTCAATTTTTCAAATATTGAGGGTTACTTCCTTTTCCCCAAACACGCTTGATATGAATAAAACAATTTAGTGGCGATGATTTTATAAACCGGTCATTAAAAAAAAAAAAATTATGTCCCATCGAAAAATCTTTAGACTTCGTGGGTAGCAAATTGTTATATGTATTTTAAATTATTAAATAAATGCTGATCTGCTGCACTGAAACTGAAATGTTTGTTTTTTAAGGTGGTTAAATAAATTACATATTTATTTTCTTCCTGTGACAGAAGATCAAAATACGCTATATTTGAATTTACAATGCAGTGCCCTGTGCACCATCGAGCACGAATGAGGGTTTTATGATGATGACAATTCAGTGTACGAGTAATACCACAATAATATATTACTTTAATAGTAAAATTAGATGTGAATATTCAAAAGTTTCGCCTATTTACAATTGGATAAATATGTGCTCTCCTTTGGCCCGTTTAACGCAAATATGTTACCGATGATAATTATATCCGTACGTAGAAAATTTTAGATATTTAAAATAGATGCTGGTAATGATCGTTCTAATGATGACTAAATCTTGGAAAGTGCATTTGCTTTCGGCTTGTCACGAGTAATCATTTCTAATCTTATTAAGGGTGAGGCAGAGTCGGCTAAATAGTTTTCAGGGTTCACTGCTAAGGCTAAGGTTAAGTTAAATTAGATAAATGCAAGTTCTTTTATTGCATTTTCAGTATCATCCCGTTTTTAACCGTTATCATTATATGGATTGGAGTGCATTGGGTTTCGTCATCCACGCGTTTTACGCAAATAACCGTTCGCTGATAGCCACGCAAAGCTTTTTCTTTCCTCACGCGCTATTTCCATCCCTTCTGCTAATACGATCAAATTTTGAATTGGATAAACTGGATGGAAGAAACTGGAAGTATCATAAGAAAAGTTAGACATTTGGCACCCTAAACAGCTAAAATCCCGGAAGTGTGCAGTTAGTTGGCGCAGCCCTTGAGCAGTCACCAACACGGGTCGGGTTGTGGTCCCGTGGCTAGTGCTGCGGACTCACGGATCAGAGGTCCGAGGTTTGAACCCTACTCTACCCCAACTTGATTTCCATTTTCTAATAGTGAGTTATTTACAAGTCGTTGAAAATGGTCCTTAAAATAGAAATATTTGGGTAAATTATAAGAACGCAAATATTAATTTTTTAAATAAAAAAAACGCTGTCATTATCTAAATATTTGAGTTTTTTCTTTATCCTTCTTCTTTCCTTCGCATCGCCTCTCCTCTCCTTCGCATCGCCTCTCCTCTCCTTCGCATCGCCTCTCCTCTCCTCATGGCATCGTGTAGATTTTTAGTGAATTATTGTGTCAAATTTTATACAAAATTATAAGATTCTGTACAATTCTGTATAACCTAAAATGTACATAAAGTGTTAACGTTTGCGTTAGGGATGTCACACCGCTCTTGAGAAAAATATTTTCATAAGAAAATTTGTCTTTTCATCTCGAGAAACTAATGCTTGTTCAATAGTTGAGTGTTATTGACCACGCAAACTACTACTGCACTGGCAGGAAATGCTTCAGCAAATCCCTACGAGAGCATTTTCTCCTATAGCGACGAGGCCTGTTTTCATCTCTCCGGCGCTTTCGCTTAACGACATTTTTATAATTGAGCTGAAAATAATTCACTGCTACTCCCCAAAAGGTCATTCTATTAAAATTGCGGTCATACCCATCGAAATGTGCCAAAAATCACGCGAAAACTTTGTAAATAGCCTTCATCAATGTATTGCTGCTGACAAATGTGTTTTTACACTAGAATATTTCTTAGTCCTTAAACTATCACCTGAAGCGTAAGACTGACCATCTCACGTAACAAATTATGTCAAAATGCGCTGCGATTCGTATACCGATGCAGTGCCCTACGCATTACTAAGTGTGAAAGGGGAATTTTGATAGTAATGATATTGTTCTTATTGATAATTAAATTATATAGTTATAATTATTATTTTTTTGTAGATCAATAAAAAAATCAATGTTTGAGGAATGGATTTTTTTTTTTTAATAATAAAATTTACTAACAAGGTTTTGAGTATTCCTAAATGTTTGTAAACAGGCCGGATATCCTCCCTAGGGAGTTATTTAAATTAAAGGTTTCAGTTCTTTTTCTTCACAAAAGTCAACAGATGGAAGAGTTGAGGAAATGTTGATGTTTAAACGTAGGCAGAATAGTGAATGTCACACAGTGTGTAAACCAGCCAATGACAGGTCATAAGCCCTGTAAATGCTGAGACTTCCATATTTACTTCTCAAAAGTGTTTTCCCTCTCTGTTGCGGTAAATTTAGATAAAATTTACCTTTCACTAATAATTATTACTACTTTTAAAAAAGAAGTTCGATGGTGCTAAGCGTTTTTCACCACGAAACCACGGCCATTTCCTCCGTTGTTTGTTTTTTACTCACTTGTGCATTTCGTTCAGTTCAGATTATTTTTATGATCGTGTATGTACGCAAGTTGTTCGAACGGGTATCTGGAGCCTTATGCTGGAAATATGTGACATTTTGTCACCCACTCGCCAATAGTCGATTGGGCATCTCGGTTGCTTTGTCATAATGCTATTCTTGAAAACCCTCCGACAATTTAAACAAAGACGAATGAGAAAGTAGCAAGTTGTCAAAGAAGGAAACTTGTGTTAGAAATACCACATTGTAAAACGAGGCACGCACAGAGACACACAAATTTTATAGGCCCAAAAGTTTTAAATTCTTTTTTTTACTGATAATATTTAATTGATTCCAAACTTTCAACATTTTCCTTCTTTTAAAAAACACGCACTATCCTGGATTCAAACTAAAGATATGAACTCTTTTTTTTCTATGAGATATTTTGTTGCCCTTTTAATAAGAATTTTTCAATGTTTTTTTTTACTTCCTTTTTTATTTACTATAAAAAAATACCGTATGATTTTTTGAAGAATATTTTATTTTCTCTGTCTTATGTTACACAAAAATATTATAACTGACCATTATTTATTTCAGTCACTCGTCGAATTACGGAAGTCGCATACGATCCTAAAGACGAATGAGTCTAGCATAAGGCCCCAGAGGTATTTGAGGTCTAATGATTCCGGTATTTTGAGTTGAATTAAGACGCATTTCATTATTAAAATGTAACACCTAAAAAAACTTGTTTGTTTTTACAATGTTTAGATACTGAACTTCACATTTGAAACACAAGCCCAGAATGTATAATATTATTTCATTGTTTACTTTGGAAACAATAATAAACCATGACTCTACGGTGTAGTTATATCATTGAAAATACTTATTGTCGTGACTTATAAAAATAATTAACACTTTTAACATAATTTATTTGAAATAAATTAAGGACAACGAATAATTTTATAAATGAAATTTTCAAACAAATGCGGATTGTTTAATGTATTGTACATCTGTAAAACTTAAATAATCAAAATATGTACTCGTATACAGTAAAACTCTAATGATCCAGGATTTGAAATAATACAGCGAATTGGAATCACATAAAAAACTTACTCCAGCAAAGTTAAATTCAAATAAAAAACTTTTTTTTTTTTTTCTTATTACGATCTGGATATTTGGCAATCCAGATGACTAGAGCTCAGATAAACGGAGTTTACTAAATATTTTTGATTTTTAAACTATGTTTTTTTTATATTTACGTCGAAATAAATAGAAATCTGTAATTGAATTAGATCTATATTTTTTTATTTATACTCGTACAATATTTCTCTGTCCCTGAAATGGCTCCCAAAACCGTAAGATTGATGACCTTGCCTTCCGTGTAACAAAAATGATCTATATACGCTATAATTTAGTGCTCTATGCACCATAAAAATTAATAATGGATAAGAGGTTGGTAAATAGAGCAACATCAAAAAATAATATTATGCTGAAATATTCAGATATATTGAATATTGAGAATACAAGTGTAACCAACAAATCTCAATAGTAATTTATTTAACTAAGCATTTTCTTTAAATGAAATATTTGCGTTCCTATGATTTACCCAAATACTTTGATTTTAAGGCCCTTAAATGAATTATAAAAAAATAATTGCTTAGTTTAATAAGAACACATGTTCCAACCTGGGTTTTGGACGGTACCACCTGTTTAATGTACCAATAAATAAAACATCGTATGTTAAAAATGCTTTTTTCGTAGGACTTTTTCAGTATACAATACCAAATTCAAAAACACCGACTACACTCTGTCAGATTCAAAATTGACACGTAAAATGAATTATGTAACTTAATAGACACTATAATAATAAATACGTACATCTCCCCTCCCCTCCTTATCCTCTCTTCGTGCATCCCTGTCCTAATTACTAACTTTGTTTAATTTGTGGAAATCTGTTATTGGTTCTGAGTTTACATAAAAGATCTGCTGATAACTATAAATAAGTGTGTAGAACTGTTGGTTTCCCAAATAAAATAAAATAAATAAATTAAATACTTGAACATCATGGTAAACTATAAAAAAATATTCATCCCCAAACGGCCCACGCGGATTCTCCCCGCCGCGCCATTCCAAATAGTCGATTATATTCATTCGCCCTTTCTCTCTTAACGGTGTATATTAAAATACCCAAAAATTGCGATTATAATATATAAATTTTTTTTCGCAGCTTGCTTGAATTTAATTCTATAATATGGTCTCCTAGTTATAATATTTATATAATGCGGAGTGAATCGGTTCACCGTAAATGTCTAAAATCGTTAATATTTAGAAATGGACTAAATACTCTTATATACTTTCACATTTTCAGTTTAGAGTTCAGATGGGTTTTGGCTGGTTTTATAAGCTAATATCTAACTAAATAAATGCCCATAATATCCTTGCTCAGATTAACCTTAATGTACCTCACCGCAACATGCGTATCAATGCTGTCGTTGCTGTGGGAAATTTTAGAACCAACGACGGTTTATTTTCCCCTCTGCCAAGAATATTCGAGACAATTAACAAAAACTCGCTAAACAGTACTGTCGATGTGTTCTCACAGCAAAAGCAAGCCGTGTTATCACTGACTTGAGATGACACACTTGCAATGTCTGCCGAGATCATGCCATGACTATAACTATTGTACATTTTAATAGATTGTTAGATTGTTTAAGTAAAGTTAATCCGTTGTATTATATATCGTTAATGCCAATCTAAAAAGACTCCAGTAGTACCTACTAATTTATAGGTAAACCAAGGCGCAAATTTCTACGTAAACAAATACTCGGTTTTCCTTTTCAATATTTGTATCTGAAAGTACGGAATAGAAAACACGCGTCTAGGATAAGATTGTTAGATTTTCACGACCAGTCAGATGCGCATGAGTTTTTATACACATATTATTGCATCTTTGCGGCGTTTCAGATCGCGTTGCTGCGACCATCAACAGGGTTGATGTAATTTTTGTGGGCACGGTGTTACACAAATACCCACATTAACGTCGGCAAAGAGTAAGAATGACACAAGACACAATAACACAAATAAAATCAATGTGCACTCGTTCTGGTTCTATTCCACTCACAGAGCGTATTCTTCATTCTTCAGGGAATACTGTATTTGTATTCTTTCTTCGGAAAGAAAGGACTTGTTCGTCAATTTCGCAACGTGAAAAAGCTGCAAGTCATTGATTTCAAGGCATGCGCTCGGCACAGACGCCACAGACGCGATGTACTAGGCGATCTAGTTCTCTCGGTGACGAAATACCAGTGCGAGTTCGCAACTGAATCTGTGGCATTTATATCCACTGGTAGCGGTTCCAAGATCGATTATCCTTGAGACTATGAACGAGATATGAAAATCGAACTGGAATTACCACACACCTGAACCGTCGAGAGTCAAGCCCGAATGCTTTTGACAATCGAAGAAATTCGTTAAGTATTTTTATAAAATAATTTAATGTAAAAAAAAAGATATTTAAATTGTATTTTTTCTTAATTAAAAAATGTTTTTCTGGGTTATTGTGCTGTGTAATGCTGATATTGATATCTTTAACGATCCATGAAATAATTAAAGAAAAACTGTAACGCAATTATAAACACGCATAGTAAATAGACTTCCGGACGAATCAAAGAATAATGATATAAATAAAAATAAAGTAAAATTTGTTTTAAAAAATCTTTTTCTTAAATTCTAAGTTTAATGAGTAAAAAAATGGAAACCAAACCATTTAAAACAGTGTTAAAAAAAGTGTTCGTTTATAATTTTTATATATTTCAGTATTAAAAAAGACTTGATTTACTTGTATTTAATTTTTTTAAACTTTTATTTATTGATATATATTTAAGATTTTTTAATTATTTTGTGTTACCAAAATATGTAAGGAGAGAAATTCCTTTAAAAAAAACTGCTTTTGTAGTTTGACGGGAATTAAATAATTGTTCAAAGGAATGCTTATGTAAAAAAAATCAATTTAAAAAAAACAAATAGTCACTTATGTTAGTTAGGTAAAGAAATTTGTAATGACCAGTTAGTAATAATTTATTGTAATAACCTTTATAACAATCATAGAATTCAAATAAGTTAACCAATAAAAAAAAAATATTTCACATACATTTTTTTTTCTTTATTTGTGCTTGGTGTGTTCACATATAGTTGATGAACAATAACTTAAATAACAATTTGTGATTATTATACCAATGGCATATGTATTGTTTATTGTTTGAGAACCAAAATAAATTAAATAAAATAAAACACGAAAGAAACTCAAACTTCATTTATACTATGTATGAGGACGATATTGAAATGTGGCAGATATGAAAAGATTCAACATAATAAAATATTGCCGGTACTGTACAAACATTCGGTAACGCGAAGGGTAATTTTAAATACATTAGCATTAGTATTTAAATTTTAAAATAAATATTTGCACGAACACAGCGTAATAAGGAACTATCATACGAGGAGAGGTGAATGTTTCAGACTCTCAAAAACAAGAATCCAGGCAACGCAGAACAATCTGTACCAAAAAGCATTTGTTGTTTAATGAGTTGCCAAAATAGGTTAGAAATACTGGGAAAGTAAAATTTGTATAATTATGCGGCCTCGTGGTGTAATGGTCAACGCGTTTGCCTTTCACGCAAGAGGTCTCGGGTTCGATTCCCGGGTTGACACGAAATATTTATTTTAAAAGGTGTTTTTAATCTAGAATATTTCATAGTTCCTAGACTGGTACCTGAAGCGTAAAACTGATCGTTTTACCTTCATGTAACAAAAATGATCAAGATACGCTGCGATGGTGTACCAATGCAGTTCCCTATGCACTATTAGATGCGGAAGGGGAGTGAAGATTAATACAAAAAATATTTATCCTTGCTACGCGAAGAATGAATGTAACGCCAACACTGCAATAAACCTGAAGAGAGAACACGAAGATAGAACTCATAACAGGGAAGACAGAGACGCTGTTATGTGGCCAGTGTTTGTGTGAAACAGAGTGATGGTGGACGCACATATGTAAGATGATCGGCGTATTTATAATTTTAATTTATATCGCTTAAACAGGGTTAAATTATTAAATTAAATGGCTCAAAATTTGACAGCGGAGAGACTATCACTCCCTCTCACTTCTGTTTAATGTATTTCATAGTCCTAACGCACCTTTATACCTGCATGAAAAATTTCAACGCTTATCAGTTCATGGTTTACCGCTTCGTTCTAATACTCAAGGCAGTCTCTAAATACCCATCCACAATTCCTCTTTCTTCTCTAACTCAAATAGTATCCATGCGGCTCGACTGTGGAATCATCTCCCACCCACCATCAAAGATGCTACTACATTATCTCTGTTTAAATCACGTCTAAAGAAACATTTCCTTTCTCTTCCTTAATCTCTCCTCCTTTCCATTTTCCTTTTTCCTCTTTTTTCCCTTTTCCCATTGAGTAATAGTTTTGATTTAAGGTAATTTATAAACTAATACGTTTATTTCTATTTTTATATATCTTTAGCTTTTAATCTTTTTTTTCTATTGAATATGTTCTGTAACTTGAATTATAAATGTAAGACTTTTATTTTATTGGTTGGTTGGAAGGAATTGCCATTTGGCAATAAGCCCGCCAATGTACAAATAACATTATGTACAAAAAGTTAAATAAATAAAATTCTATGTTTATTTTTATAAATTATGGATAAGGAATTATTAAACAGTGTGCCCTAATGTTTTTTATTTAAATGTCTGTACTTTAGAATATTCCGTCTATTGCTTGTGGTAACACGATGTTACATCACCGCGCGCAACATAATTATTTACCACAGTTTTATCTGTGGACAGGACCAAGCAACCAAATTGCATTCAAATGACTTTTTCCAATTCGCTTAGTGAAACTTGATCAGCCGTTCTCCGGCACAAAGTAAGAAGCCCTTTTACTCTTCCCCGCATTCCATTCTCGGTTGTCCCGCATTTCATGACTTTTTACGAGAAGCGTAGATTCGAGGTCCAGCGCTTAGTAAAAATGATGATAAAAAATATGCAGGTTGATTGCACGCCGTTCAAGAAATGCCATAAGCTGTGTCATACGGATCAGAAAACTGACCCAAAAATATTGTCATGTGAAAGACAAATTGGTTGAAATCTTGTGTGCGAATATTTTTTTATTTTTAAAAACGTATTCAGGTGACTTTAAACGAGAATACAACTTTAATTATTCGTAGATGGTGCTTTTATCATTTTATATATAGCTATAGTAAAATAAGTTCTCCAACTATAATGTTTTTTTTTCATATATTGATACATTTTACATGCCCTTTAATTTATTTTAAATAAATTAAGACTTATTATTTCTGACTGCGATACGATCTCACTTACTATTTAATGATGCACACACCTGAACACTTACTCCCACACTAATACACATAAACACACATCTACACTTACTCTCGTACAAATACACATAAACACATCCTTTTGTTGTAACACAATGTAATAATATGTATGATTTTTATTTAGAAACTTTGCTGGTCTGTCTTTAAACTGTGTTTTTGAAAAAAAAATATTATATCATTGTCGACTGTTTGTTTCTTTAAAATAAATAAATAAATAAGTAATTTTTGTTTTGTACACCATTTTGTGAAAAGGACCTAAATTATGTTGTTTTGGTATTTGTTACAATTAATATAGTGCAAAGTTTCCGCAAACCAAATTTTGTAAAATTTCCATTGAAAATAAACGTAAAAATGGCATTTTTCAATAAAAAAATTATAATAGCGTCGTAGCGCGTAGTTTCATATTTTCGTTTAGAATCACCTTAACTTTGATGAAAAATTTAATACGATTCTCCGTGCGCATACTAATACTACATACTGTCGTCAGTATACTGATAAAATCTCAGAGGAATAATTCGTTTGAGAAGCTCTTTAGCTCTATTGCATGGAGTTTTTGGTTTAGTTTTTATTTCGATTTTTAGTTTAACAACAAAAGTGCAATGGATGGTTTCGATTTCTCGAACCAAGTACCTACAACCCATTATATTGCTGTAATCTAGAGCTAACTTCGTGGTTAATGTTAATATAATGTTTTTTCTCCATAAGAGCGACGCTATTAGCCAGAGGCGTGTAATTTTACTCTAGGGATAAAACCCTCTGAATGCATTATAAACTGTATTGAGAAAAATAATTTTGAATGTTTGATTCAATAAAAATATTTTCAGCATATTCCGGACATGATACTTGCACATACCATGAAACCATCATAGTTTCTTTCAATTGTTTCAATGGATGATTTTTTTATATCTGATAAATGAAATTAATGATTTTCATCAGAAAACATTGAAACATAATTTGACTGTCAGTGGGTCTTAAAAGATGCTAATTTTGTAACTAAACTTTAAAAATTTACATGTAACTACATTTGTAATTTTTTTTACGAATTTTTGCCATTTATAGGATTTTGTCAGTATACCTAAGATATCTAAAAAACTGAAAAGAAGGCCGCTATTACATTACATCATATTACTATATAAAATACTAAAATAATTGTATCAACAAATTTGCCAATTACTAAGTCCAAATTTTTAAAATACCAATTACGCAATTTATAATATTTAAAAAAAATCAGGAATTCCGTGTGAAATATTGTTAGTTTATTTAAATTTTAAACCAATGTTTCAAGTCTTTTTGTTCTAAATTGTAACTCTTTTCATATGTATTTTTTTTAAATAAAAGCTATATTTATGATTTCCTCATAAAAAAAATTTTGTGGGCCTTTTCCAAAGAGAATATCTCACTATTAAAAAATGGGAATCAAACTGGGGTAGAGTGGGATTTGAACCACGGACCTTTGAGCTGTGAGTCGGAGAACTAGCCGCGGGACCACAATCCGATTTAAATTTAGTTATAAATGTTTTCTGTATATTTTCTTTGGCTTTTTTTTTACATCTTGATTTATTGTGTTTAAAAAAAGCGCTTTCAGCGTTTTTGTTAAAAACGGGTTTCATTATTTTTAATTTAGATCTCTGCGCACATACGCCCAGTATTGAGAGCGTAACGCGTATTTTTTGTGTATAACTTATTGCGCATGCCCACAGACTAACTCTTTTATTTAATTTTAAAAATTTAATTGTTGTTATTGATTTGAGTTGTTTACGCATCGTTTCATGAAAAAGAACATAAAACAAAGAAGGTCCTGCCTAAACACAGGAATATTCTAGCTATTGGGGACCTGAAACAAAGAACCTCTGTACATTATAAAACTGTAAAATAAATCAATAATTTAAAAAATAAACAGAAAATGACCCGAATAATACAAGGATAAAAAAATAATATAAATATTTAGAATTCTGATCTCTGTAAAACGGCCATTACGCTGCTAACACTTTGACGGCTCGGCGGTGACATTCCGTTACGGGAGACTCGCAGACAGTGAGGGCGATAGCTATCTCTAGTGAGGCTCAAATACTTTCTAGTGATGAAAATTAATGCTTTTGTCGTGTAATTTCATTAGCGTGCCAAATCAAATAAATTCATTTTATTTCATTTTGGTACTTTGAAAATAATACATGAAATCATTCAGAATGCTAGTAGAAAACTTGAAATATACTTCCTAACAAATAAAATTATTTGCGTTTAAATTTCCTTAAATCGGTTTTTTTTACCGACAGTAAAATAATGAAGAGGTTATACAGAAAAAATAACAAACCCACAAGAATTTTTTTTTAACGATGTTTGAGTGTGTTCAAATGCTTGCAAAACTGGCTGGATTTCCTCCCTAGGGAGTTATTCATATTTAAATTTATTTCAACAGAGAGGGAAAACATGTTTAAGAAGGAAATATGGAAGTCTAGGCATTTACAGGGCTTATGACCTGTCATTGGCTGGTTTAAGTGGTCATTTAAACACTGTGTAACATTCACCATTCTGCCCATGTTTGAACATCCACATTTTCTCAGCTCTTCCATCTGTTGACTTTTGTGAAGTAAAAGAGCTGAAAAAAGGAAATGTGGATGTTCAAACACGGGCAGAATAGTGAATGTTACACAGTGTGTAAAGTGGCCACTTTAACCAGCCAATGACAGGTTATAAGCCCTGTAAATGGCTAGACTTCCATATTCCCTTCTCAAAAATGTTTTCCCTCCCTGTTGAAATAAATTTAAATATTTTTTTTTACCAATAATGATGTTTGATGCCAATGCTTGATGATGTAAAATCCTGAAAAATTAAATCGGTTGGTGAAAAGATCATAATAAAATAATAAAGAGAATAATAGCATTCAATTCATATTTTTTTTTTTTTTTAAAGGAATAACCCGCTAAGCCTCTATTTCGAGGCTTGTCAGCAGGTGGAATAGAGGGGATATGGAAGAAGGTAATGAAAAATACACTACAACACCCAGACCAATTGAGAAAAAAATCTTTCTTGGATTTTTTTTTTTGCAACTGGCGGGAATCGAACCCGCGACGCCAGTTTCACAGATAGCCGTCTAACCAACTGCGCCACGGCGCCTGTCAAATCAATAATTTAATTAGAAAAGTGGCAACATTATCGAGTATTTTTTAAAAATAAACAACTTTGTTCCAAAAACTGAAAAAAAACTAATGTACGAAGCATATGTAAAAACTAAAATATGTTATATGCAACTACTATGGGGAACAGGAAATCAAAATGACATAAACAGACTACAAAAAGAGCAAAATAAAATATTAAAGTTAGTATATGACCTACACTATCTAACAGCAACTAAAAAACTCTTTAAACAAACTAATCAATTAAATGTAACTGAACTCTTTAAACTAGAACCCTTAAAATGTATTCATAAATTAGCCTTTTACGTAATTGTAGGCGAAAAACTTGAAAAAAAATGTAGTAAACATGGACGCAACACGAGAATATCAGAAAATTTCATATGCAACCTTCTAAAACGAGACAAGGACAGTCGAGACTAATAAACCATGGACTGAAATTATACAATAAACTACCAGACAAAACTAAGCAAAAGACTCAGAAAACCTTTAAAAAAAAAAAAATATTATCATTAACAGTAGAATGTGAATTTTAAAAGTAAAAATATTTTGTTAAATGTAACCCGTAAGGGTTTATCAATGAAATTTTAAAATAAACGTATATGTTGTAAATGTATATGTAGTTTTTATACGATTTTGATATTTTTTTAACCTGTTCGCATATTTTGTTAATTTAAAAAAAACGTTTTTTATTCTTGTAATTTTTAACATTTGCTCTCTCGTACTAGTTCAGTTTGTACATGTAATTTTTAAACTTTTTATATTTTTTAATTTTTCTTTCCCAGATTGTATAATGTATACATAATTTTGAATTTATTTCCATAACTAGTATTATGTTTATTTTGTTATTTTAAAATATTTTTCATACCCTTTTAATTTGTAGTGTATCATAATTTTTATTCTGCTTTTGTAAATAATGTTACAGTTTAAAATATAAAAACGTCTTTAAATAAATATTGTTATCTGCATGTCCCTAAATTAGTTTTTTTTTAAACTCCTTGGGAATATTATATAAAATTATGTATAATATATTTTCAATTTAATAATAAAAAAATAATAATTAGAGGTTGTTTTTCTTGAAGCCTAATCGTGTATTTCTTAAAAAGTCAAAACATCCGAAACTTAATAAATTTGCCTGTTTTGGACTGCAGCGAATCGCCACGCATCGTATCCATACCGAGAATGGGAGTTTTGCAGGCGTTGTAGATAATATAGCCGGAATTTTTCGTGTTTGTCTTTTAAAAAATTAGTCCTTTCAAATGTTGATAATTTGGATTGAAGTAACAATCGAACGCGGAGAGGCGGGCGCGCGCATGCGCAGTGCAGTGCGCGCGGGTAGGTGCGCAGTACGTACGTATGTAAGGTAGAGGTGTCGCAACTCGCAACTCGGCATAATCCAGTCAGAGAATGCAGCTGTAATCTGTATCTACCGCTGAAGAAAAGTTAAGCAACTTTGTTTCTTCGGTATTTCATAAATGTCAATAAAGGGAACGTTATAGCATTTACCGGGGGAATCGTGCACTTAGGCGCTGTTTACGTTGACATTAAAGCGTGCACATTTCCCCATATAACAATTTGTACTTTTCCCGCTAATTAGACATTATTTAAACAAAACGCAACCGATTCTAATATATAATTAAAAACATTATGTTAATATGTTATGTCAATCAAACGAAACACTCAAATTTGAATTCCTTAAAAAAGATGATTTGAATCGAAAAAAATCCGTTTGTTAAAATAAAACATAAAAGACGCATCAATTATCTTTAAAATTTTAGATATTTATTTATTTATACTCTTACACTGTTTGTATTCCCTTTTTTCATACAGAATAATGTTCCCTCACTAGGGTGTCCCGTGCCGTGGGAAACATTTTACAAAATGTGAAACATGCCTAAGATTAGCCATTAACAACGTTAACATAATAACAACAATAAAAAAAAAACGCAATTAATCCAATTAACCTAATTAAAATTAACATAATAAACAATAAAGAACAAAAATATTCATAAAAAACATAACCAATTTATTTAGACCAATTAAATAAATTTCTTAAACAGTGCATACATTTTACCTATTTGGCTTGATCCACTCATCGATCCGTGCGCAACCCACCTCCACTATCCATTTCTTAATAGCAATTTTATATTGTGAGAACTTACTAATTGTCCTTATGGATAATGGAAGTAGATTTGTACACTTAAATCGTTGTGTATCTACCTTATAAATATATAAGGTAGATATACAATGATCGATGTACCAGTACAATGATAGCATCCACCCCTTTCCCGAAACTGTTCATAAAGACTTGAGTCTTTCTTCAGTTTCGCCTATCAATATCATTTTTTTTTTTTTTTTAAAACTAATTAAGCGAAAATGTAATATTTCTTTACAATCAAACTGCGAAAATAACAAAACAAATAAACATCAAAAACTTTCATTGTACCCCTCACTGCAGTATTGTCAATTTGTGATCAATCAAATACACATGGTCAGCACAATCACCTTTTTCTAATTTCCCAGTATGACAGTGGAGGAATACAGTGTTAGTTCCAAATTGAGACCGCGCCCGCACGCTCCAGATCCCGCATCGGAAAGGAAGAAGAACGTAGTAATACAAACAAATCAATCAAACGACACGAAACCCAAATACATATAAGAAACATTAGAATAATTTGCCCTATACAATATGCACTCAATCAACAGAAGAAAAACAATACGTATCTATAACAAATCACAGTGGAACATCAAATTATCAAGACACTACCGGCAAAATCCTAACATGATCCCTATCCCTATGCACCAGTACAGTGTCTTATGCATCATTTGGTACGGAAATTGCTCATCGTGTAATTTTAATGATTAATTTTGCGCCGTGACGTGATTAGTTAGAAGCCAAACTATGAAATCAGCGTCGCGGGCTGGATTCCCGCCAGTTGCAAGAAATAAAATTTAAGAAAGATTTTTTTTTATTGGCCCGCGTATTTTGGCCGCTTTATTCCATATCCTCTCTTTCCCACCTACAGACAAGCCTCTAAAAAAGAGCCTTTTTTGGTTTTCTCCCTAAAAAAAATATATCATTCATTTTTTACTCGTTTATAAGTCTCGATTGAGCATGGATTTTATTTTAACCAAGTCGGGACATGAATGTATTAACATAGGCATGTATTATTTGTAATTAACATACAAAAATATAATTGATTAATTTAGGAAAAAAATAACAACACTTAACCAAATTAAGTTTTTGCAATTTCTTGGCGATATTATCGTACGTGTTTAACAGACGATAACGTCCCATTGTGGGCGCTATGGACCTCCAGGGGGGTGGTAGACGGCCTAGAAGACTAAAAGATGAAAAGTTGTATTTTCCTGATTTTTTTAACCAAAATTAATTTTGATCTTATTCCTACCGTGTTTTTGTTTTATTTATCCCGTCTTTTTTAGACCGCGTGCCGTTAGATTCAAGTTTTTGTTGAACTTAATAATATGGACAAACTTGTCATAGTGCATCAGATTCAGCGTTCACATCAAGTAGATTTTTAGATGCTTTGTTTTAATGAATGGGTTTCAACTGCTCTTATTAAAAACGATCTATTGAAATGTACGTTTGAACTCAGGAATAGGATATGGCACGTTAATTGCAGTAACCGTTTTCAAAATGCGCAACAGATGGAGAGTTCAAACATTTTGAGGGGCTCTGGACAATTTTTCACTGTCAAAGTAGGCGGGGGGCGAAATTAGTTTGAGAACTTATGATTTAAACCAAAAGCGAAGTAAAATGAAACTCATCTGCACGAGATTGCATCTCCCCGATGGTGCATTGTGTGGATCGGGCGCATTGTCCAGTAAGCCGAGGATTGCGGGGGGCATTGTCAGGCAATACAGGTGACGAGAAAGGAAGAATATTTGATGAAGGGAATACTTATCTGATGCCTCCTGAGGCACACTCAATGATGGACTTAATGTGGAAATTATTCTAACACTAAAAGTCAATAAGAGCTTCCGCTGAAATTATCCTTTATATTTAAAAAATCATTTGTTATTAAAAACTAGGGATGTACCTACGTACCTGATACCGATATGGTGATATTTTTTTTCTTAATTTTTATCAATTAATATAGTTACATAAAACGATTTTTTTTCCATTACAATCTACTTATATGTATTTAGTTGTTCATCAAACCTGTAACTTTCCAAACTAGAGACTAGCTCTTGTGCTTGGAGAGTGACTGACACTGTTATAGTTTTTTAGTAATTTGAAGTTATATAATTTTGAATATACACGAGAATAAAATTTTAAAAAAATACGAAAAAAAAAAATACAGTGACACTAATTCAAATAAAAAGTTGTTTTTACTCGAGTTCAAAATTTTTCTTTAAATCTACTTTGAATTTATTTATTGATGTGGGTAGTAGTTTTTAGTTCATTGGGGAGATAATTATAATTTTTTATTCCTTTGAAAAAAAAAATATTTTGACTAGTGTGGAATTGAGGAATTTAGATATTATTTGGTATCTGATTGACTTGTCTTGGATGGATGTCACTTATTACTTTTTTTTTGCACTACAACAGGCCAGGAGGCCCAATTGAACGTAGTTATGCAGAAAGCAGACAGCCATAGAAAAGTGAAACTGAGATAACAGCACCTTTGTAAAATGAGTGAATAAACAAATCTACACAACAGTTGGAATGTTTTTGACTTAAACAAATGATACACAATGAATTTATTAGTTTTTTTTTAAATTACAAACAAAAAGCTAATTATATGTTTGACCAGTTTTAATAATTTTAAAAATTCGTTAAGATTTTTCTAGTGCTGTGGATGTTTTCGGCAAATTGAGAAATCCCGTTTTTGTGATGGACACAATTTTCACAAGGTGATTAAAATATTTTTTTGTATGAAAGCGGTCTTGCTGTTTTTGGCAGGACAAAGAATTGACCTTACTGTACCCGATAACATCAATATCTTTTTTTTTTTTAAATTGTGGACTGGCTGCTTTCTGCATAACTGCGTTCAATTATAGCAGTGAATTAGATCACAAAACACCCAGGCTTGAGAAAAATCGCTTTTTTTCATTTTTAAACTTGAGTTCTCACCGGGAATCGAACCCGGAACCTTCCGTGTGTGAGTCAAGCGTCTTGACCACTACACCACGGAGGCCGTCACTTAAATACTGGTACTATAGCGATAATTTAATATTAATAAAAACCATCATAGATCTCGGCTGATGGTTAAAAAACGACTAAATACGCGTTGGGCATGACTGAGCGTTAGAGCATGAGTTTAGTTTCATAAATTTAGAGGGCTCGGGGTTCCTCTATGTGTATTAATAGGTCGATGGTTTTATTTAAGAACACCGAACCTTTTTCTATGGTTACGTAAAAGCATTATAATGTAAAGTTTTGTAAGTAGGTATACTTATAATGTCTAATCTTAAGAGGAAACGCAGTCTGACTTTTCTTCATTCAAACGTATTCACGTATTTTCTCCCTGAATTGTGGCACTCAAATAGTATTTTTTTATTACAAATTATAGGTATTTACGATTGGCGTATCTCGTTTGCATTTATTATGGAAACAAGAACCATCCAAAAACCCTTAAAAATTATCAGTTTTACCCACTGAATGTAAGCGCACGGTATACAAATATCACTATGAAAACGCAAGACGTGCCGACACAGAAAATTTTGTTGTGATACTCTGTCTAAAAAAAAAAACAAAATCGGTTCAGTTTTGAGGTAAGGAAAACGAGACAGCGAAACGTTGATTTGTCGAACTAAATACAATAATTGATATCAAACTTTCGATTGTGTTCATTTTATCTACATACGAGTGTGAACTCAAATCTGGCAATAGTAAAGCACTGCCGGATTCAGCTCTTAGGTTTTTTTTATAGTTTGAACTTTCATAGTTTAACACTATAAATAGTGTAGCGTGTTATTTTTTTCGGTTTATCGTCGTATCATATCAAAAAGGCGAACGAACATGATGTTTATTACGAGCAAATTACAAATAAGAATTGCTCTAGTTATTAAAGTGACATGTGTTAATTTTTTCATCGGAATTTGACTGGTGATTTTAATCTGCCAAAAGGATTGATCCGTTTTGTTCAGTTTGACTTAATGCCCACAACTTACGAGATTATCGTAAAGACACCGAACCCAGAATCAATTAATTCAGAACTTGTTATATCCGCGGTCAATCAGGTAAGTTCAGTTGTAAAAAATGTGTACGATAGTCGGTGTTGATAAAAACACGCCAACCGGCAAGATAGCGAACTCACAAATTAACTTGAAACAACCAACAATATTTTTGAAATGCCCAAACCTTTATAGATTATTTAAATAAATTAGCCATGTTCGTTGATTAAACTGCTCTAAGAAAAAAAATTAAAAAGTACTTCAGGACATTGCCTCTTTGTTGAAATAATTCGAAAGAACGTCACCCGCATAAATAAAGGCTCTTTAATTCACAAAAATCAACGGATGGAAGATATAAAAAATATGGTTGTCAAACATAGATAGAATAAACAGCGCGTAAAATGGCAGGTAATATTTAAATGTCGAAATTTTAATATTCATGTTTATATTTTTCAATCAATCACAAGAGTATGGAGTCAAATTTCAAGAATGTAAACGTCTAAAATCATATATAACAAATCGGAAGTAGTAAACCATTGTGAATAAATAAAAAAATCAAATACAAACACTAAATTTTGAAGTACCACAAGGATATATTTTGAGTCGACTATTATATATTTTTTATATTAATGACTTATCACTGTACAATTTTTAAGGATAAATTATTGTGTACATTGGACGATTCTATAAAAATCAAACAGACTTATTAACAAACAATGACCTTACTATGCTGACTAAATGGACAAACACAAACCTACTTACACTAAATAAAAAAAAAGGTATATTACCTATTTTCAATCTAGAAAAAAATGACATGAAATAGATGCTTATATAAATTATAAACGACTAACTGAAATTGAACATGTTAAATACTTAGGACTTACAATAGACAGACAATTGACATTAACAATTCATATCAACAATTTAATTAGCAAAATGGCGACATTATCTAGTATTTTTTAAACAATCAAAAACTTTGTACCAAAAACGGAAAAAAATCTAATATATTATGAAGCCTATGTAAAAACTAAAATATGTTATATGCAACTACCACAGGGAACATGAAATCAAAATGACATAAATAAACTACAAAGACAGCAAAATAAAATATAAAATTTAGTACATGACCTACCTTATGTAGCAGCAACTAAAAAACTCTATAAACAAACTAAACAATTAAATGTAACTGAACTCTTTAATCTAGAATCCTTAAAATTTATGCAGAAACTAGCGGACCCGACAGACGTTGTCCGACGAACGCTGGCAAAAGACTTTTCATTGATAAGTAGGTACCCCAGGTACTTGTTTGTGATTAAATTCCAAAACTAAAAATGGTTTATATTCAAATATTAAATTCAAGTAGGTACCTAGGTACTTATTTATGGTTGAATTCAAAAACATTTATATATTTTTTTTAAATATGGCATTCTTTTTGCAAACGTAAAACTCCGGTTTTCTCAACAACGAAGGGGTGTACTTATGTAGGAATACGATTGTTAAAAATGTATTGAATAATATTTTAAGTTTGTCCAAATTTTTGTAGACAAGGACTGGATTCAACTCCCTGGGGAGCTGTTTATATTAACATATATACAGGTCCATGAAGAAGTATAGAAATTGAAAAAATAACATTTTCAGGCGTGGCCTAGTATGTAGGTGAAATATTTCAATTAGATGAATCTCACCTGCATAAATAAAGGTTTCAGCTCTTTAACTTCACAAACATCAACAGATGAAAGAATTGAAGGAATAAAGATGTTCAAATATAGGCAGAATGGTGAATGTTACACAGTTTGTAAAGTGGCCACTTAAACCAGCCATTGACAGGTCATAAGCCCTGTAGATGCCTAGACTTCTATATTAAGTTTTCTTAAATGTTTTTCATCTCTGTTGTAATATGTTAATGTATTGAATATTTTATTATTTAAGTATTACAAAAAATCCAGTAAAAAGAAATAAAGGGGTAGAAATTATAAAGAATTTAAGGAAAGAATTTGATTGAGATCCACAAAAAACAAATGCTGTTTGTACACATTCAAAAACAAACTTTTTTTATGAACAAAAAACCAACTTCTTTCCATTTTTTTGTAAATGCATTCTCCTCAAATGCAACCCTGGTAGATCGATGAATAAAACATTTATGCTTCTTACTTCTTTTTTACATATTAGATTGAAGATTTTAATATCTACGAATACGAACAACGCAAAGAACTATATTTCTCTGAAAACCGCACGTAAATCGGTTAAGCCGTTTAGAAGGAGTTCAGTGACATCACACGTACAGAGGAATTATATATATAAAGATTGGACACTGATGTTATTGTAGACGAAGAACTAAAACTTGAAAAAAATTAGTGAAATAGTGAATCAGAACAATATCATATACAACCTTCTTAAACGAGACAAGGACAATCGAGACTAATGCCCGTATGCAGAGACAAAACTTAAGGTGAGGAAAGTACATTCTAATCTCAAATGCAAAGAACAACCCGAAGGTGAAGACAATAGAATGTACTTTCCTCACCTTAAGGTTTGTCTCTGCATACGGGTATAATTAACCAGGGACTGAAATCATACAATAAACTGCCAGACAAAACTAAACACAAGACTCAGATAACCCTTTTAAAAGATGTTAAAAATATAATCATTCACAGTAGAATATGAATTTTAAAAATAAAAATATTTTGTTAAATGTGTGTAGTCCGTAAGGGTTTATAAATAAATTTCAAATAAAAATAAATCTTTTTCATTTCAAAGTAATACCAAGTTCTACGGTGAGGAGCCGCGAGATGTTCGATTCACGTAAAAGAAATATTGCAAAATGAGTACATAAAGATTAATGAAAACACAACGAATTTGTATCAACTAATTTGGATAAGATTCTGTTAAAACGTGGAAGATAAAACACAAAATTTAAAATTAATAAATTGTAAAAACAAAACAAAGCCGTGAAGTGAAGTGTGCAAGCGTCTACAGTTCACATAGAAAAAAAAACATTGCGAAATATACAATAATAAAAGTAAACACAATAAAATGAATTTTTATAAAACATCATGATTTGTTACGAAGTGAATGTCAATCCAATCAATAACAGCAAAATGTTATAATCGTATGTGGGCAGTCAAAAAATAAGGAACAAAACAACCGATATTGTACGAGTAGTTTAAATCAGCTGAAGAAAAGCATGACAAAACCGCGAGGTGAAGAGTGCAACCTTAAAGTTCAGAAAGAAGAAAAAATACGGCAAATAGAAAATATATTTGTAATAGAATGATGCCAATTCCCGTGGGTAGAACTGTGTTAAAATAAGGAAGAAAAAAAATTCTAGATGGATCATCTTCTGAAAAATAACAAGCCAATTACGTAGTACAATAGATGATATCTTTGAAAGTAATGGTCGTGTTTTTTCGAAAGCATAAATTTTGAACTCTAATGCAAACGGCTATTGTTGGGCGATAAGTAGCGAAGATAAAAAACCGGTCAAAAGTGAGGATTCATTCAGGGGCAATATTAATGTCACAATATTTGACGATTCATTCTTGGCCAAGAACAGCGTCATTCATCTTGGCTGCGAGCATCAGGGAGCCACGGAGGAACGCCGATGTGTATCTGGTGGTTTTAATAGGATTACACGGTAGCCGTAACAACCATTCATAAGCTACGGGCTTAAGAGATTACCTTTGCCACTATACCTGCTCCCAGTCGTCAGTCGTCCGCAGGACCGCATCGGTAAGATTTGGATAACATACAACTCGTTTTACCAATGACTCGGAGGAGAATAATACCGTCTCCGTTTACTCGCAATGTTTTTTTTGTCACTCAATAAAATTACTTAACAATACACATCAGTGTATAATACGGTTTTTTATTCGTATTATAAAATACGTTTAAAAAAGTACTAAGGAAAAAGTTTTATTATTTTTCAACAATGTTTTAAGTTTGTCCAAATTTTTGTAGACAAGGATACTAAACCCCCTAAAGAACTATTAATATTAACAAATATTTTTT
Organism: Micrasema longulum; assembly: GCF_059751315.1. NCBI lineage: Eukaryota > Metazoa > Arthropoda > Insecta > Trichoptera > Brachycentridae > Micrasema > Micrasema longulum. The sequence continues at coordinate 531,237 of NW_028277642.1, read as the reverse complement.
TTATTTTTGGATTTTTCTGCAATTGAATTTCTTTACATTTTATCTAAACTGTTGGGGGATCAGGAGGGATGTACTCGTACTAATGTGGGCCAATCAAGAATAATATTAATATATAACACCAGACATGAAGAACATGAATGAAGAACTACAGAATGAAAAACTACATGAATGAAGTGAAGTCTATGCATCCACAGGGATTATGACCTGTCGTTGGCTGGTTTAAGTGGCCACTTTACACATTGTGTAACATTTACCATTCTGCCTATATTTGAACATCTATATTAAAACAATTAAGCCAGCCAATGACAGGTTGTAAGCCCTGTGGATGCCTGGACCTCTATATTCCCTTCTGTAAAATGTTTTTTACGTCTGGTGCAATATGTTAATATGAATAGCTCTCTAGTGTGTTAAATCCAGTCCTAGTCTAAAAAAAATTGGACAAACTCAAAGCATTGTCAATGAACCCACCTGGTCGAAGAAGAAGTATAAAAATTGAAAAATATTTTCATGCGTTGCCTAGTATGTAGGAGAAATAATTTCATCGGATGAATCTCTCCCGCAACCATAAAAGTTTCAGCTCTTTAACTTCAAAAACGTCAACAGATGGAAGAGTCGAAGGAATATAGATGTTCAAATATAGGTAGAATGGTGAATGTTACACAGTTTGTCAAGTGGTCACCAGCCAATGACAGGTCATAAGCCCTGTGGACGCCTCGACTTCCACATTCCCTTCGTTAAAATGTTCTTCATGTCTGATGTAATATGTTAATATTATTTTTCCGTGCGACGTCGGATAAAATTTCTACAATGGTTTAAAACACGTGTATTTTTAATTACCTGAAAATAAGACTTTTTGCGCCCTATGGGACAAACGGCTCGTATTACCTTACCACGGCATACTTGTACCCGATGTTTTTTAGAAGGACACTCGGTGGGCATGAAGTGTAACGTCAAAGTGTCGTGACGCCAATTGTGCTCGTTTTTAAACTCTGATCTTTTTTTTAAATATGATGAAAGCCACAAAAGTATAATTAAATATGGATGATGCTTCATAGAACGATATTTTGAAATTATGTTGCGAAAAGTGAAGCGTTGTCGCGTGAACATTGCCGTGCAAAACGCGTGGTAGAGTAAAAAAGACTAACTGTCTATGCCAGTTTACTGTGAATTCAAAGCTGTATGTCGTGCCTTTTTACGCTGTCTCACGTTTACTGACTACAAGTTAGGTTCTGGAACCTAAAAGGGTGCTTAGAGCTGTATCTAGTGTATGCATACGTGTATATATCAATGATGAAAGCATGTTTTTTTGTACATTGACAGTTATATAATTTGAATCGTAAATTTTCGCTTCAAATGTTTAATATATTTTCAACGTTATTCCCGATTTGTGAAAAGGCCTTATTAGGGTAGTGAAGATACGATGAATATAAATATTTTTCAATTACTATACATGTATTAAAATTTTAACTTTAATGAAACAATCATTTTCTTTCTAAATACTTTTTTACGCAACCCCTTATTTATTATTTAATAATAATAATAAAATATCTTTATTAACTCATATATACAATGTGATAAATACAAAATAAAACAAAGGTATACATGGTTGTATGGCGGACTTATTGCCACTATTAATTTCTTACAGCCTAACCAAATACAAATAAAAAATATAACAATAAAAAAGAATTTTAAAACATAAAAATATAATGTATAAAAAAATAATTAATTAATAAATTAAAGAACAAATAATTTTAAAAATTTAGAAAACACAAACCGTGAAAACATTATATGGTGTAATTACATAAACATAAACATAATTATGTGTAAAGGGAGTTAAGTCAACGAATATAGTATAGTATATTCCTTGACTCATCTCCCTTGTTACCTTATCAACACAGAGTTTCATTTAATACATTTTAATTTATTCAATTTCATCTTTTATTTGTGGTATAGAAGTATTTGTTTATTCATTTTTGTAGTAGATTATTTATTTCCTTAATACTTTTGGGAAGCTTATTATAAATTTTTACTGCCAATCATTTTAATCAATTTTGATTGCATAAATAAGGAAACATATTATATATATTATTATTTTAACTATCTTGTGGTAGTATGATAAAATCTTTGTTAAGTATTCTATTTAACCCTAGTGGATCATTTCACTCTTTTAAAGTCAAACTTTTAAACTACTTTTATTTTTTATTTAAATAATCAATTTTGAAAGTATTTTGCTCCCTTGTTTAGCCACTAAAAATCTATTTATTTTACAAAGTATACAAAAATCAATTCACACAATATAACGTAATGTTAATTGCATCTCAAAACTATATTTATGTAGGAAGTACTAAAAAAGAGAAAGAGTACATACACAACACGTATCTTTTAAAAATCCATTGAAGGAAGTATTATGATTAAACAGCAAACACAAACCAACCCTGGCAAACAAGCTGTTTTTTTTTAAGTTAGGGGAGGTATGCACATTACTTTGCGTCCTCGATTTGACAAACATAAATATGTACACGTGTAGAGACACGCGTTCATACATATAATAATAACATTATGCCTACGTTTAATTTGACTTCTTAGATATTAATTATTTCATAATTTTAGGGCGAGGTATTACGTTTTGTGGGAATAATAAAACGTAGAAATAACATTGACTCCATATTTATGTTTAATTTGATGAATGGCTCAATTAATGTACCATCGTTACTGGAACGAGTGGCATTTAATGTTCCAATCCGCCGGTTGCGAAATAATAATGTGCTGTTCCTCGATCAACACAGCACAAACTATGGCTTGCATGAACCAATGTCCCGATTGTGTCGTATTGTAAACTCGAGACAGATCTGGACTTTTTTGGTGTAAGTCTTCATAGTTTTAAAAATTCACTAAGATATACCAGATCTTGTCTTGAGGTGGTATTTTTTTTTTGTCCTAGCTTTAATTTAATTTAGTTGTATTTTATTTTATTGGTGCCTGTATCTATTATAGGAAATTGTATTTACGATCGTTAGAATGGACTGCATAAGTCCGTCAAATAAATAAATAATATAATTTGAACGGTCATTATTTTTTTAAAAAGATATGAGGGTATTAGAAGCAAACTAAGAAATCTCCACCAAAAACGGAAAATTAGTTATTGATGCCAAAATAAATTATACATAAATACCTACCTACCTAAACAATAGAGTAATTCGAAACCGTCTCTAAATCTTGCAAAAACAGATTTCAATATATTTTACTATTGGACACCGCAAACTTAGTATTCTCCAATGAGTTGGCGAAGCAGAAATCTCACAATTATTTTATCAAAGTTTTTCGCAAATATCATTCTTTCAATGGAGATTTCTAAGTTTCCTTCTTATACCCCCCCCCCCCCCACCTCATATAGTGTGCTCTTTTTTTACATTTTACATTTATTTTTTTTGCACCACAACAGGCCAGGAGGCCTAATTACAGTGGTGAATTACATCACAGAGCACCCAGGCTTGAGAAAAATCACATTTTAATTTTTGTGTTCTCACCGGGAATCGAACCCGGAACCTTCCGTGCGTGAATCAAGCGTCTTGACCACTACACCACGGAGGCCGCCGATTTTTATTGAGGTATGTTTAAATCGGCCGTTTTGCAGGCGATCAAAAACAAACTTTTCAAAATTTACTTTTAATTTATTGAAATTATAATGCTTAATATTTTTTATCGTATCAAATATAAAAAGATCACTGTAGCATCATTATAATAACTGGTGGTGGTGCAGAAGAACGGTCGAAATAATTGTAGAGGATTTATATGATACTGCTTTTTCGTAAAAATTACCCTAAGGCACATTAAATATCCTGACACGTCTTGCAGCTACAGGCCACATAGGCGGTCGGGGTTATAGGCCCCCCGATTAATAATTAAAATGATTGAAAATATATTGATGCCCCTGTCCGTACCCTGTGATGCATAGGTACACCAAACGCAGCGTATATTGATCATATTTACACAAAGGAAAGGTAATCAGTCTTATGCTTCAGGAACAATTAAATATACAATTTTACCTTGGATTCTAGCGAGATTTATTCAAAGATGTCCATGCTAGAGGTCTCGGGTTCGATTCCCGACATGGTTGATATGAAATTAATTTAAAATGTTTTTTTTTTTACTAGAATATTAATTTCATAGTCTCTGGACTGGTACCTGAAGCCTAAAACTGATCATCTCAACCTCGTGTAATGAAATAAAATAAAATATCAAGATACACTGCAATTAGTGTACTAATGCAGTGCCCTATGCACCATCAGGCGCGGTATGGGAATGATGATGATGAAAAAATTGGCTGTAGTGTTCGGGAAAAATTGTTTGTAGGTACTTTAAAAAAATGTATTAAAAACTATGTATGTTTAGTACGACCCTGGCAATAAGTTTATATAGAATATATACTTATGTACTGCATATATTTATTTATATAATACTTATTTACCTGAATATTTATGTAAACACATATCGAACTCGCTATTTTTATAATACTAGTATTTTACATACAATATAAAGCATTCCATTCTGATGTTTGAACGATGCAAGTTATGGTTTTATTAAACCAAAATGATATTTATTTATTTATTTATTAACGGACATTGTCCATGTATACAATTTATAAGGTTTAAATATTACAATAAAAGAATAGTTTAAAACATTTAAAGAAAAAAGAAAGAAGCATTGACAAACATAAGGGACATCGAGACAAGATCTGGACTATTTATTTAGTGCTCGTTTAAATCGTTGTAAACTTAAACCAAAAAAGTCCAGATCCTGTCTTGAGTTAACAATACGACAAAGGCGGGTCATTGGAGAATTTAGGCCATAGTTTGTTCTATGCTGATCGATGAACAGTACTTCATTGTTTCTCAATCTACGAGTCGGAATATTGAATTTTACTTGTCCCAGTAATTATGGAACATCGATTATACCATTTAGTATGCCGAACATATATATGGAGTCAATATTAGTTCTACGTTTTTGTAGACTAGAAATATTTAACATTGACTCTATTTCAGCATAAGAATAATTATCTCTCTCTAGTCCAAGCATCCACGCTATTTTTCGAAGCAAGCGATGTTGGACTGATTCAATGTGATTTATGCGATTGACATAGAATGGAGACCAGACCACTGAGGCATATTCAAGAAGAGGGCGAACAGTTGAGCAATAAAGAGTTTTGATTGTACGGACATTAGTAAAATCAGAGGATATTCTGTTAATGAAGCCAAGTAATTTCAGTGATTTATTTACTGTATTATCTATATGCTCGTTGTATGTCAGTTTATAGTCCAAAACAACAGTATTATTGTATTCAGTTTCTTGAAAAGATAATTAGTTATTATAACCAAATAAAACGCTATTTTCGGTTTTTTACAAGGTTTAAGTGATTTTATTTTAAAACTGATAATAATGGGAAGTGACGTCTTACAAATATGTCCTTTCTATTTTTGCTCAATAAATATTAGGAACAGGAAATTCAAATGATACTCGTATAATCAGACTACAAAGACAGCAAAACAAATTATTGAAGTTAGCACATGACCGATAACTAAAGGACTCTTTAAACAAACTAAACAATTTAAATATAGCTGAACTCTTTCAACTAGAATCCTTAAAATGTACTCATTAACTAGCCACTGATGTAATTTTAGAGGAATAAGAAAAACTTGAAAAAAAATGTACTAAACATGGACACAACACGAGAATAACTTAACAATATCATATACAACATTCTAAAATGAGACAAGACAAAGAGAGTCGATACTAATAAACCAAGAACTGAAATTATTCAATAAACTTGCATACAAAACTAAACAAAAGACTCCGACAACATTTACAAAAGATGTTTAAAATATTTAAGAAAATATTTTGCTAAATGTATGAAATCTAACAAATTACAGCAGGGATGAAGAATACCTATCATAAGGGAATATGAAAGTCTAGGCATTTACAGGGCTTATGAACTGTCATTGGCTGGTTTAAGTGGCCACTTTACACGCTGTGTAACATTCACCATTTTGCTTATGTTTGAACATACATATTTCTCAATTCTTCCATCTGTTGATTTTAGTGAAGTTAAAGAGCTGAAACCTTTATTGTTGCGAAGAGATTCACCTGACTGAATTATTTCGCATACTAGGCAACGCCTGAAAACAATTTTCCAATTTTTAAACTTTTTCAGCTCTTCTTCTTTCAGCTCTTTAACTTCACTAAAATCAACAGATGGAAGAATTAAAGAAATATGGATGTTCGAACATAGGCAAAATGGTGAATGTTACACAGTGTGTAAAGTGGCCACTTAAACCAGCCAATGACAGGTCATAAGCCCTGTAAATGCCAAGAATTCCAGATTCCCTTATGTAAGGTATTCTCCATCCCTGCTGTAATTTGTTAATCTTAATGACTCTCGAGGGGGTGAAATCCAGTCTTTTGTCTACGAACATTTGGACAAACTCAAATATTGTAAATCCGTAAGGGTTTATAAAAAACAATTTAAAAATAAATACCGCGTTATTGGAGGATTGACTGTATAACATTAATTAGACTGAGAACTTACATATGTATATTATTCCGTTGGCCCACCAATAAGATTCTTATCGTAACGTTTAAAATAAAGTCTTGCAATTTAGTAGCGAAGATAAGATGGCTAGCTACTATCTTCGCATTTAATATTATTGTTTTGACTAGTGAGTGAGATATTGTAACCTGAGTAATTAGAGCGTTCACTTCATATTATCATCTGAAATAAACAAATACTTCAATATTGGATTGAGAATATTGTAAAACTTCTTTAAAAAGGGAACACGAAAATGTAGTAATTTTTAGAGATTATAATCCGTCATTTGCTCGTGTAATGGGGAAATATCACTTTTTAACCAAAAAATTACAACAGGGCTGGAGAATGCCTTAAATAAGGGAATATGGAAGTCTAGGCACTTACAGGGCTTATGACCTGTCATTGGCTGGTTTGAGTGGCCACTTTACACACTGTGTAACATTCACCATTTTGCTTATGTTTGAACAACCATATTTCTTCAATTCTTCCATTTGTTGAATTTTAGTGGAGTTAAAGAGCTGAAACCTTTATTGTTGTGAAGAGATTCATCCGACTGAATTATTTCACATTCTAGGCAACGCACTTTTTAACATTATTTGTATTTTAGTACAATTTTGTTTTTTTTTGTTTTAATAAATTTTATTTTTGAAGCACTGACTTTGTGCTTATTAATCACAATAAAATAAGTTAAACTACTTTGTTTTAACCACTTAAAACAAAGTTCTTTTTAAAAATGTATTGAGTGCGTCTAAATACTTACTTACAGACTGGCTGGATTTCCTCCCTAGGGAGTTATTCATATTAAAATTTGTTGCTACAAAGAGGGATTTTTTTTCGAGAAGGAAGTATGGAAGTCTAGGCATTTACAGGACTTATGATTTGTCATTGGATGGTTTAAGTAGCCACTTTACACACTGTGTAAAATTTACCATTCTGCCTATGTTTGAACATCAACATTTCCTTAACCTGTCTACCTGGCAAGGTGGACGTGAAATATTTATTTTAGTGGTAGTTTAAACTGCAATATTTTATTGTTCATCGTAGGTCTTATAACCTTAGTTTCATGTGATAGATGATAGAAATACGTTGTAGTACCCTACGCACCACTGGGTGCGGAAAAAGGAGTGACAATGATTCTCATTTTTAAAAAAAACGTGTATTTTGGCGCCGGTTACCTCATTGAAGACACATTTTTTTGAAATTTTTTTATTTAATTCAATCAATAAATTTCATTTAATTTTTTAAATTTATTTAACTTTTTGTACATATGAGAATCCAGCTTAGACCATAATAAAGCCCTAACTGACAAAACATTCAGAGATTTATACGATAAGGATATTGAAATCACCCTCGAAAGAGGATCTTCGGGCTTCTTCTTCTTACGAATATCATACGGCGCGGCGTTGAGATATTTATGCATAACAAAATATTGTAATTGTATTTGGACATTGGCGGGCTTATTGCCATTACTTCCAATCAGCAAATAAAATAACAGTTTTATTTTTATAAATCAAGTTACAGAACATATTCAATAGAAAATAAATATTAAAAGGCAAAGATATATAAAATTTTAAATAAACGTATTTGTTTATAAATTACCTTAAATTAAAACTGTTACTCAATGGGAAAAAGGAAAAAATGGGAAAGAGGAAATGAGGTGAAATTAAGGAAGAGAAAGGAGATGTTTCTTCAGACGTGATTTAAACATTGTTACAACAGACATGGCGAACAAGTTTGAAAAAAGAATATGATATCATCACAATGATCATCTTAACTAGCCAATGACAGGTCACAAGCCCTGTAAATTCTAGACTTTGATGTTCCCTTTTCAACAATCACGTTCTACTTTGTTCAACATTGATAAGAATTTTGGTTCTTAACAACTTTTTTTTTCTACAGACCGGTTTCAAAGCTACACAAGCTTCTTTATCAAGGTTTACTTAACTAATGAATCTTATCCTATTTTATTTTAACAGATATTACGAAATATTATCGAAATACACATCGAAACATAAAGAGCAAAAAGCAAGTCAAGTCAAGTCTTTTTGTCATGTTACTCTTGTAAATATATATTTAGTAATCTCTGCTAAATGATAATACACTGATATTTAATCGCTGTTAAAATAAAATAGGATAAGATTCATCAGTTAGGAATACCTTGATAAAGAAGCTTGTGTTGCTTTGAAACCGGTAGGAAGAAAAAATAAAGTTAAAGGGTTAAAAACAAAGTTGTTTTATATTCAATTTATTACAATGAATAACCACAAAGTTAGTGTTTCAAATATTTAAAAAATAACTAAGACTGATTTAAAAAAAATATTCAAACGTATGTAATAAGGTTGGCATCGATGAGGTGCTGAAAGAGGTTGAGTTATTTCGCGGTTAATAAGTTAATAACTCTTTTTAATTTATTTTTATTACTGAATGTGTAATTTTTATTAAAAAAACTCGACATTTTTAATAAATGTAATATATCTTCCTTCTCATCTTCACCGCACCGAGAAGACTAAATTAAAACACAACGACAGATTGCAACGTTTTTTGATAATTTATCGCGCAATGAAGATGATTAGTCTCGGTCTGGGAACTTGGAAAGTAATAGTGATTTTTACCAAATATAAATATGTCATTTTGGCTTACACATATCAGAGACGGATAACATTTATGAGATAGGAAAATCTAAATTTAAGCATTTATAAGGGACATGTCACTGGTTTAAGTAGTAATTTTACATTCTTTGTAACATTCGTGATTTTTACGATACTTATATTTGTGTAGTGATCAGTGCATCTGCCTACCATGCAAGAGGTCTCGGGTTCGATTCCTGAGATTTATTTAAAAAGGTGTTTTCACACTAGAATATTTCATAGTCCCTAGACTGGCACCTGAACCTGGCACCTGTGATTAGGATACAAGAAATAAAATAAAAAAATTGAATCATAAATGAAAATGTAAAAAATCATTTTTTTAAAACAATAACAGTGCCTAATATGTTTGCTTATATTTTAATTTACCTTCTACACTTCTTCGCCGATTTTCGGCACTTAACTAAATTGTATAGTCCTCCTATAAACAGATTTCCCTAGTGAGGAAGACTCTTAAATAAATTTTGTTTTAAAAAATATGTCATATAGTATTAGGCGTTAAAATAACTTGGATCCGTTTTTTTTTATTTAATTGAAAATGAGCACCAAAAACCCAAACTGAAACAAATTTGTATAAGCATACGTCATTCGAAAAAAAAAAATTAGATTGACGTTACATATATTATTTAATTTAATTGCAAGCCTTAAAAATGGAATGTAAAGTAGAGGAAAGTTAGCATTTTCGACACCTTCTGTTCGCATTCAATCGATGAAATGAAGCTGCCAGAGCTGCTCGCGATATTTTCGTAGTGTAAGATGAAGATGCTATAAATTATTCACGAATCCGTTTGTAAAATAATGAAGAATACATTATTTACTATTTTTTTGTGTTCTTTTGTTTTCTTCATTTGGAAAAAAAAACGGACACTATAAGAATTTAAAAAACGTTTTAAATAAAATATACATATTTAAGATATTTAAATATTTATATTTTTTTAAGTGAAAAAGAACCCAAACTAGCGAAATGACTTAACAAATTATTCAACCCTAAACAAAAACATTTTTTTTGATTTTAGAAATTGAACTGAAAAAAATATAAAAAGAGCCTTAATTCACTAACAAGTTTATGTAGTCTTTGAATAGGTGAATGAATATAGCAATTAGCAACGGATTTATAAAATTTCGTTGCCTGTGTTTTTCACGTACGAATTTCATCAACAATAAAAGTTAAAATACCAACACGTAGAACTAAACAAAATAGTATATATTATTGTCACCCTTCTCAAACTAACTATCTTTGTCACTCACCTATACCAGGTATACCCAGACTAGGAAATGATTGTACCTCTCATATGGACATTTTAAATCGAGTCTCTGTGAATTCAAGTCATCTCTTTATAAATATTTTATGATGTTCTGTAATGATTAACAAATTATTGGGAAAAGCTGCTAATGTTAACGATCTGGTGATAACTCATTTTATAATCATATATACCAATTTTTGTATATCTTTTGTATGCTGACATACAAACATACGCGCATATTTCTTGTTATTTTTATTTATCTTTTTACACTCGTGTTCTAATATTGTTTTTATTTTTTTATATATCTAACTAACTCATTAGGTCGGCCTCGTGGTGTAATGGCCAGCGCGTTTTCTTACCATGTGAGAGGTCTCGGGTTCGATTCCCGAAATTTGATATGAAATATTTATTCAAAAGGGTGTTTTCACACCAGAATATTTCCACACCAGAATAGTCCCTGGACTGGTACCTGAAGCGTAAGACCGATTATCTTACCTTCATGTAACAAAAATGATCAAGATTCGCTGCGATTGGTGTAACAATGCAGTGCCCTTTGCGCCATTAGGTGCGGAAAGGGAATGATGATGTTGAACTAAGTCATTATATTGTTATATTTTTTATTGTAAAAGGCACTTGTGCCGTAAGTGTAAAGAAATGTTTATTGTACAGTAAACAGTAAATGAACTAATAGGTTGCAGGTGAATTAAGGTCACAATCGGATCGATAAGTAGCATGACCTCTTATAAACATTATTCGCTTCGTGACCTAAATAACACGGACACTTTTATTAATTAATGACGTCGATTAGGGTTTCTCTCTCAGATTAAAGCCTTATAATACATGAATAATATTTTGATTCTATCCGAATTTTCGTAGACAAGAACTGGATTCAACCCCCTCATGAATATATTACAACAGAAATGAATATTGAGCTCTAGGCTTATGACCTGTCATTGGCTGGTTTAAGTGGCCGCTTTACTAACTGTGTAGCATTCACCATTCAGCCTATGTTTGTACATCTTTGTCCCTTCAATTCTTACATCTGTTGAGCTTTGTGTAACTATCCGTGGCTCTGTTATAGGTCCTGTCGGATATACAGATCTGGTGGCGTCCAAAAAGGATTTCAAGGATTTTCAAAAGTTTTGTAATCATTTCGGCGAATTGATCATGTCCAATCAATTTAATCCCAGTCAGTAAAGAAATCACTTCCCCCTTTTCTCAATCCAATGAAATACATATTATGTACTTCTGGATTACCTTCTTTCAGCACAAAGATGCTAAGGCTACCAAATTTCAGACAGTTTTTTCGGGCAGCTTTTCTCGTTTGACAAATGAGCAAATTTTCCGTGTATGTGGGCGCCGCCAAGGAGACTTATGTCCTCAAATGCGGTGTGCGATATGTGGTGGGCAAGCTGTTGAGCTTTGTGAAGTTAAAGAGCTGAAACCTTTATTGATACGGGTGAGATTCTGACTGAATGGTGTCAGTTAAGTTTATTTATATATTAAAGTGATCACTTAAACCAGCCAATGACAGGTCATAAGCCCCGTTAATGCCTAGACTTTTATATTCTTTTGTATAAAATGTCAATTATGTATATTAATATAAGTAACTCCAAAGTGGGTTGAATCCAGCTCTTGACTATAAACTTTTTGAAAAATCAAAATATGGTTGAATTATTTATTGTTTTTATTTACAAACTGGATTTCCTGCCTAGGGAGTTATTGAGATCTAAATTTATTGCAAGTCGTTCACAGGTTTATGTGACCACTTTACTCACTGTAACATTCACTATTCTGCCAATGTTTAAACATCTGTATTCTACCAATTCTTGCATCTTTTGATCTTCGTGAAGTTAAAAAGCTGAAACCTTTATTGATGCGAGTCAGTTTCTGTTAAATTTATTTTTTATTAAAGTGACCACTTACACCCCCCCTTCACTGCTCTAATTTTTTTGCCCCCTTCTTCACAGTAGTAGCTGCTCGATTGTTGAATAATCTACCCACTAATGTAGAGACGCCCCTTCTTTATTTACATTAAAATCAAATATTTGAGTTGTTTCTTTCTCCTTCTTTTTTCTATCCTATCACCTCTCCTCTCCTCTCTTCATAGTAAAGTGTAAATTTTTTAGTTAATTTTTGTTTTTAATTTTTGTGTAAAGTTATAAGTATTTCTTTTAGTTATTTTTAATTTAAATTGTTATTTAAAATTGTATACTGTTAAAATACGTTCATGTAGTTGTAATTTTCTCAAACTGAACGGTTTGGGAGGAAGAAATAGCCTTAAGGCAATATGCCCGCCCTTATATGTATAATTGGATATGTATATAAATTGTAAAAATAAATAAGTGACAGTCCATACGCCCTGTAAATGCCTATACTTGCATATCCCTTCTCGAAAATGTTTTCCCATTTTGTTGCAACAAATTTAGAATTATTTATTGCTTTACGGTTGTGTGTGTCATATTTCACTTGAAATGGGTCTTCAAATACGAGAAATAAATCGTCATACAAACTATGTACAAACAGTGATAAAAAGATAACATATTAAATTGGTTTGACTCTCGTCATTTCCTTAGAAAACCCATTTCGACCGGAGGTACTTCCTTTTGTAGAACCAAATCTTCATAATACTTTGTTCTTGAGGAATCTTTATAAAGTGATAGTCGAGCATAAAGAAATAGATAACAAATGCACCTCTAAACATAAGGGGAGAAAAACAATGTTTTCAAATTGGATTATAAACTCTGTTTTACACAGACAACGCGTCAACGAACTATTTCAAACAACTTAGAATTAACAATTTATAGCAGAGATCGAGAACACTTTAGAAAAGGAAACATGGAAGTCTCGGCATTTACAGGGCTTATGACCTATCATTGGCTATTTTAAGTGGCCATTTACATACTGTAACATTCATCATTTTGCCTATGTTTGAACATCCGTATTTCTTCAATTCTTCCGTCTGTTGAATTTAGTGAATTCAAAGAGCTGAAACCTTTATTGCTGTGAAGAGATTCATCTTATCGAATTATTTCACGTACGAGGCAACGCCTTTTAACAATTTTCCAAATTTTAAACTTCTTCTTGGACCAGTTGGTTTTAGTTTCCCATCTCTTTTTTAATTTGTTAATCTCACTGACTCTACGGGGTAAAATACAGTTTTTTGTCTACAAACATTTGGACAAATTTAAAATATTGTAACAATCTACAATACCTAGAATATGCGAGCAATATAATCAAAGATTTACTGAGTCTGATATTTTTCATGACAATGAATGTAAAGTTAAGTCAAAAGTCATAGAAATATTTTAAAAAAAGCAGATATTTAATTAATTTTAATATTAAATACATATTTTTCATTTCTTATCTTTAACATTCGTTATATTTAACGTAATTTGAATTTTTGTCTTAAAAGTAAACATTTTTTTTGGAGTGTGCATGGGTGTCCTACACTAATATGCAACGAAATAGTCAATATATTTTTTTACATACTGTTTGTTTACCCAATAAAATAAATAAACACAAATTATCTAGTGAATAATTTTTATAATCAGCATTGATTATAATATCTAGTTATTAATCGCAATTTATCAAATTCAAGATCAACGTAAATCCGTCACTGAAGACAAGCTATATATTGAAATATCACCTTTCACCACATCGTTACGGGTGAGGAGACGTAGGTGTATGAATATTGCTTATAAACAAGTCGACATTCTTCGGAGTAAGGCTTGCCAACTAAGCCAAAACCCAAAAATACACGCCAAAGTCGCTAAAAAATCAAGGATGTTGACTGTCTTCTTCTATTATTATCGTATTGTGCACTCGGAGTTCCTTCCAACAAACCAGACAGATAAAGTATGAAAGCGTAGGTATTTAAGCGTCTGAGGGAGAATATTCGCCAAAAAAGGCAAGATTTATGATCAGATGACTGATTTTTGGATCACGATAATGCGCCGTCTCACACACCTCTTCTTGTACGTGGTTATTTGGCCAAAAAACAACGTAAACGTCATTGCCCATGCAGCAAATTCATTTGATTTGTCTTGGTGTGACTTTTTCCTGTCTGCCAAACTCAAATTATCACTTTGCGGAAATCATTTTGACTCGATTGTGGTGATAAAAAAAGTTCCCTGAGGGACTTGAAAGCCATTCCAAAATCGCCTACGAGAAGTGCCATGAAGATTGGAAAAAAACATTGTGCTTCTAATAATGATTACTTTTAAAAGTTACTATAAATATTGATGTTTAAATTAAGCTAAAGTTTTTTTTTTTACAAATTCCGGGTCATATTTGAACATAACTTAATACTTAAAGTGATACTTCGATGTCCCCCCACTTTCTCATCTGAGACATTGTTCCAATTCATAAAGGTACCGGACATTTATTGGACAATTTTTTAAAAGAGTGTTTGACACGTTTCTGGTCATGCGGCTACAAGAGTAGATTCCAGCAGAATGCTCGTAAGAGGTTTTTCTGTAATTTGAATTATTTAATACCAAAAACACGTACAACTTTTACTCAGAGGAGTTTCTATTTTGTGGGCCCAGGAGTGTTCATGTCCTGGATGAACATATTGAGTTCTCCAAAACGGAAGCCGTTTTCAGAAAGAGTGTACACGTTTGGATTTTGTCTAAGGGAAGAGACCATTGCAGGAGACTGCTACGAGATATTGCATAGATTTATATACTTTTAAGCGTGTTTTTCAGATGTTTATTGAAATATGTTTTTATGTAATAATGTTTTTATTTTATTTTTGCTATTGTTTAATAATGAACATGCTTCCACTTTCCATTATGTTGTATCCCAACTCAACACTGGGCTTTTGGCCTCATAGAGTCTAAGATACGTTATTATTATTTTTCTATTGTATATATGTATTTGTATGAATAAATAAAAATAAATTAATTAATAAATAAAAGAGTGTATATTTTTACTTTACTAAACGTTCAAATCTATATATTTTTAGTTATATTTTTTTATTTGTATTTTATTGTTATTTAAATAAATTTATGAGTTCTCCTCACTCATGAAATCTGTTATAAGGAGGACTGTACAGTATTCAAAATTTACGTACATTGTTCACACGTCACTCAAATATTTATTTAATATCTTTTATGCTGATTTGCTTCAGATTTTATTTGATATTTTACAATACCTTTTCGTGACCTGTAATCACAATACTTGCACCTTTGAACAAATGCTGAGGCTATTGACAACGATATTGTTTCCTGCCCTTGTCATATATTCATCTCCCTGATCAGGGGGATGACGACGTCCACATCTAAAACTTTGGAGCATAATAATTTAGCGTATATTAAACATATCTCAAGCACATCAAAGGCTTTAAAGATTTCGATAGATGGGGCTCTTATCTTAAGAATAATTTTAACGGGTTTACTAATCAGGTTTATATGAACCGTCAGATGCAGATAAGCGCATAGAAATGATTATGGAGAATTGATCAAAAAACACCAATTCTATTTTCTGTACGCCAGTTTAATGTAACAATGAGTAAAAATGTGTCACAAGAATAAATACTGACAAAATAGTATTTTCGAGTCTACATCGAGTTACTTTCCGGTGTTGGCAAACGTATAAATACATATTTACAGGAACATTTAACTCGAGGCTTAGCTATAGATATGTGTCATTTAAATACACATTACGTTATTGGAGATAACGCTTACTGACACTAGGTATTGGAGAAATAGATAATGCGATAGGCTGAGTCGGCGTACGATATCTCAATACGTTTAGTACTAAAATATACTGCAGCAGAGAGGGAAAACTTTTTTGATACGAGAATATGGAAGTCAAGGTATTTACAAGGCTTATAACCTGTCGTTGGATGGTTGAAGTGGCCACTTTACACACTTTCACCATTATGCATATGTTTGAAATATTTTAATATTCTTTTAATACCTACAATTGCAGAATTTTGTAGAACATTTGCAGAATCCCAGTTCTGAACAAACGATGTCAGTTGTGTTATCTGGTCGACAGTGACTTGTATCTCCAGACATGATTTTAGCTTCATCGCCCGAGCATTCGCAAAACCTTCCATAACGACCGGGATCACATGAACAAACACCACATTTTAAACTTCCACTTGAGTTACAATGTTTTGAGTGTCCTTCAAAATCCGTATGATTTAGTTTTTCACATGGACACTCGCAAATGATTTCCAGCTCAATAGTTAAACTTTTGTTCAAAGATCCGGGTTTTATGTTGATGGCTTGATTTCACTTCTCTCTGTCTTCCGGACAACTTACTGCTTTGACCATGGCTACAAAGAATACCTTTGGTCTTCCTCGCAAGCCTCTGCATTCGACTTTCGAACTTCACAAAAAAAACAGATAGAAGAAACATAGGTTTTTTAACACAGATAAAATAGCAAATGTTACACAGTGCGTAAAGTGACCATAGTCAATGACAGTTCATAAGCCCTGTAAATGCCTAGACTTCCGTAGTTCCACCTAAAAACTGTTATTCATCTCTACTTTACCTAATATGTTAGCAAAAATATTTTTATTCAGTAATACAATTTATTATATTTACATTTTTATGTTAAAAACTTTGCCCAATTAACAAGAGTGGGTACATACCCCGTTTCAAGTTAGGCAATTTCATTTTTATACAAAATAATGATTAAGGGTATTAGAAGCAAACTAACACATCTGTATTGAAGGAGTAACTGAGATATTTGCGTGAGATTTCTAATTATGCTTCACTGATTTAGAAGAGAATGTTTAGTTTGTGGTGTCAATTAGTATAATTAAAATCTGCTTTATTTATACTTAATTTAGAGACGGTTTTGATTTACGCTATTATTAAGCTAGGTAGGTTTTTATATATAGTTGATTTTGGCATTAATAATTCATTTTCCGTTTTTAGTAGAGATATCTTTGCTTCTAATATCCTCAATTTACAGTTAATTTATTAAAATTAATTTAAGAAAAATCAGACAAATAAAATATAAACATACTATTAATATGCGCGCATACACGTACATACATACATATATAAAGGATACACAATATAACCAATATAGGCGATACTTCATGATTACTATTTATTTATTTTTTTAATCATGTTTTCAAATTATTATTTTTTTACTATCATCATCTTTCCCCTACCACCCAGTGCTCGAAAAGAACACTACATTGGTAAACCGAATTCAGCGTATTTCGATCATCTGTTACATAAACGTAAAGGAATCAGTCCTATGCCCCAGGTGCCAGTCAAGAAACAATATCATATCGCCATTTAAACAACCTTTACAATCAATATTTTACGTCCACCCTGCCAGGAATCAAACTTAGGGCTTCAAAAATGGTAGGCGAACCTGTCACTCAACAATGAAGATCGATCTCCATTCGATTTTCTTATCTAAATTTTATTCCTGAGAGCAACCATCCAGTCGAAAACACTCGTCCAGGATTATATTTCACATATAGAACATAATTCTTCATCCGCCTAGAAATCTATGAATATAACATAATATTCCAGAATCCTGAACTCCCTGATATTTAACTGCTTTTTTTTCTTCTCAAATATCGCATAATTTTATTGATTCAAACTGCATATACTTACATAACATTTGACTTGTAGAACTCGTAGTGTAGTGGTCAGCACGTTTGCCAACCCATGCGTGAGGTCTCGAATTCGGTTCCCGACATGGCTGACATGAAATGTTTATTAAAAATGGTTTTTACACTAGAATATTTCAAAGTCCTTGGAGTTGCAGCTGAAGCGTAAGACAGATCATCTTACCTTCATGTAACAAAAATAATCAAGTTACGCTGCGATTGGTGTACGTATGCAGTGCCCCATGCACCATTGGTGTGGAAAGGGAATGATGATGATGATGATAGTAATGATGACAGTTTTTTTACATTTGTGCTTTGTAACAATATTTAAATTAATAATAGAACGCCTTAATCGAACAACGCTTGCAAATTGGCAACATTATTTCCAGAAATGGTTCTGTTAATAATATCCTTCAACGATCCTGTGGTCTGAGGTCATTGGATTATTTCCTATGAGGCTACGTTAAGTTCATTGTTTATCGAAACAAACCAACAACTCTTGTAGTCAATGTGACGTGCACAATTTTGGAAATAATGGAGGATTTGGATATATAATTCCTGCGTACATGTGATGTCACTGAACTTCTAAACGGCTTAACCGATTTACGTGCGGTTTTCAGAAAAATATAGATCTTTGCGCTGTGCTTGTTGGTAGATATATATTTTTTTTTAATATTTATTATGGCTTTTATCATTCTTAGTAATACTAGCCAGAATCAAACAGTGTTTACCAATGTAAAATGGGAGCAATATATTAAAATCTTCAATCTAATATATAAAAAATAAGAACACAAAAAAATGGAAAGATGTTTTTTTGTTTACAAAAAATTCTTTCCTTGAATTCCTTATAATTTCTACCCATTTATTTACTTTTACTGGATTTTTAGTAGTACTAAAATAGTATAAAATTCAATATATTTAAAAAATCGTATTCCTACATAAGAACACCCCTCTGTTGGTGAATGAAACGGAGTTTGACGTTTGCAAAAATAATGCCATATTTGAAAAAACATTTACTTAATGTTTTGGAATTCAACTATAAACAAGTACCTAGGTACCTACTTAAATTAAATACAATTTTTAATTTTTGAATATACTAACAAAAAAGCTTAGAGTATAATGTATATACTCTAAGCAAAAAGGTACCTAGGTACATACTTATTAATGAAAAGTCTTTTTCCAAGCTAATATCAGGCAAACCAACGTTTGGGGAGGACAAAGTCTGTCGGATCCGTTAGTTAATGATAAATAATATTAAGGGGGATTAAATTAAACAATGTTTTGAGTATGTCCAAATGCTAGCAGACTGGCTGGATTTTCTCTCTAAGGAGTTGTTCATATTTAAATTTGTTGCAACAGAGAGGAAAAACATTTTTGAGAAGAGAATATGGGAGTCTGGGCATTAAAGGGCTTATCTCCAATATTCCCTTCTCGACAATGTTTTCCCTCTCTGTAGCAACAAATTTAAATTAGATCAAATTAGGCTGAATGCTGTCGAACCTGGATCTATCGGGCGAAAATATGGTAAAACTTTGTACGATAGTTACACAAACGTCGAGCGTAAGTCATTGTGTAAGGCTGAGACAAGCATCACCGACACCATCAAGAAAGTATTGATGCGTTGGTTCGGACATGTAGAGCGAATGGACAGCGAAAGAACGGCGTAAAGGATTGACGATGCAAATGTTGATGGATGCAGAAAACGAGGAAAGCCGAAAGAGATAAAGCATGATGAAATTCAATATATACTTGAAGATAAACATGTCGAAAGTTGGAATAAGTGTCGTGTGTGCACAAGAGAATGTAGAAAAAGCGAGGTCTGTAGCAAAGATAGACTAACCGGCGTTCTATTCATTTCGCCTATCCCCACGGGGAAACATCGTGATCGTTTGTTTGTTTACTACTATTTAGTACATAATCTATCTACACTAAAAATATTATTCTATGATAATAGTAATAATAGTTTACATTAACAAACATAACATTTTAAATATGTACTCGATATTTTAGGTAATAGATTTCTCTGTATTATGTCTAGTCTGCATAACTAGGTACAACCTGTTTTAAGGCAGACATTTTTATAAAAAATAAACGATGCAATATGACTTACTATTAGTTGACGTCGTTATATTGTTCTATGTGAAATGACTTTTAAGATAATGTGATAATTTTTAACAGGTTTATAATGTGATATTTATGTAACCCTGATGTTATTTATATTATATATATTTACATATGCATGCGTAAGGTGTATAGGATTACTTACTAAGAGATAGGTAAGCGAATTTCTATGTTTATTTAAATACATTTTCAAGTATTTGGCAAATAATATCTCTGGCATAAATTTGTTGACTTTACAACGCTTTGTAGATTAGTTCATATCGCCACACTTTCTTATACTACTTATAAATACAGGCATAATCGATTTCTTATCGTTCGCAATGTCTGATTTTTACCTACGTAAACCTATATCATCCTTTCAAATCCAAAAACAGTTTTTGTTATTGTCACTAAAACGTGAAAATGTAAAGGAATTTATACTACTTCGTGGGTCAAACAGAGAGCCTTCACTAGCCCTGCGATTTCGTATACCGAAATATTTCTTGAAGAGGGTGAATTTCACTTCCCTGGGAGTTAAGATTGAAATTTATAGATATATATGCAACAATCCCCTATAACAAAATAGGTTTTGGCTCTTTTACTTCACAACAGTCAACGGATGGAATAGTAAGGAATGTGGACGTTTAAACATAGGCTATTAGTGAATGTTACATAGTGTTTGCAACAAAAAATTATAGTAATTAAATTTATTATGGACAAAGTTGGATAAAAAACTTATAATAGTTACCAATGAAAATAGGGAAATATACTGTGGACTACTTATCAGTAGCATAAACCATTATTTTTTTAAAAATATTTATATTCCCGCGAGAAAGGTTCATTGCATTTGCTATGCCCCTAATACGTCAGAATTGAATTCAATTTTGCATTTTTTCTACGACCTAGTAAATTTAAATAAAACGTCGTCACAATTGTCAAGGCCAAACATGTTGCGTTTTTGAAAAAACATATTTTTCAACAATTTTATTTTTAATCTTATGTACGAAAACATTTATCCTCAATATACAGATTCATTTTGAAAATACAATTAATTTTTCCTAATCCATTTCATATATTTTTACAGGTATTCGTAGTTTTTTTGTGCAAAATTGAGTGATTTTATACAAAATATACGTAGATAAATCGTCCGCCTCGTTGTGTAGTAGTTGACGCGTTGTCCTACTATGCACGAGTTTCATTCCTAGCAAGAAGATGCGAAATATTGGTTTTTAGGGTGGTTCTTCATTGCGACCTGAAGTGTAAGACTAATCTCTTTACCTTCCATGTTATAACATTGATTAATATATGTTGCAGTTTGAGTACCAATGCAGTGCCCTATGCATCACTGGGTGCGGATACGGAAATGATGATGGTTATAGTTCGTTATAGTAAAAATATACAACGAAATCTCTTTTACACGGCACAAAAATGAAAAAAATTAAATATTGAACAATTATTTAACAAAGCGTAATATGGAATTACCTACATCGCTTTTTTTACTTACATACTTCTTGGCGTAAAATATGGTAGTGATTAGATTAGATTTTTAAACATATTAAAAAAGGTTTTGTTAATGTTTAAAAAAAAAAACATTAACGCACAATTAAAAGTTTTTTTTTTTTTCAAATCCTGAATTGATTTTTATGCATGGTAAACCTATACACTCGTCTTTCTCGAAGTGGGCGATAACTCCCCCTTGGGCGCTGAAGGTCTTCGAGGGGGCGGAAGTAGGCTCAGAGAAAATTGGGGGTTATTGAGGCAGTCTAGGGGGCCGATTGCTGATTTAAAAATGAGAGTTTCCTGTATGATGGTAACTAATGGCAGCAAAAGTTTTGAAGAGCGAAACAAAGGGGGTAGACTTCAATCTGTTTTTAAGTCGCGCAACAGATGTAAGATTAAAAGTAAGTAAGATTAAACCTTTGAGTAATAACCTAATACGGAGAAAAACCATTCTATGATTGACCACGAAATTAGCTACATATTACAGCAAATACAATGAGCCGTAGGTACTTCTATTGAGAATGAGGAACTTCATCCCTACGGGAAATTGGATACAATAAATGTTTTCTTGCGCGGGGTAAAACTTGAAGCATTAAATTGTACGCCAAAGTTTTCTGCAAATGTATGAAAAAAATAAAAATAAAAATATATATTTCAATGAAAACGAACTACATTGAACGGCGTCACTAGTTCACATGAATCAACCATTGATAAGAGAGTTATGGAAGATTTTCAGTTTGCTAGCCGTCAATGGAACAATGGGCAGAACAAGCGGAAGAAAACCTGTCGTCATACGCGGAGTTATTTCAGAAATACAAAACTTAAAAAAATCATATCGCTGATAAAACGATGCATAAAAATTGAAATATTTTATTTTTTTTGCTTAGTTTAATAGTCTATTGACATTTTTTTTTAAACGCTGAATTTCCTCATTGCGAGAGCTAACCGAAATCGTCTATTACACGTTTGTTGTTAAACTAAAAACCAAACTTAAACCAAACTAAAAATTTGGAACGCTTTTGTTATATGCCATAGAGTTTGGGGGCTTCTCTACAGAATTATTACTCTGAGGATTAAATATTTCAACAGGCTTTCGACATTTTTTTAGTTTCAAATGGTGGGCAAAATAAGATTATTATTTTTAAAACATCTTTTTATGCAGTATTTCGTGGAACGTACTCCCCGTGTAAAAACGAGGTTCCGCTGTACTTTACCGCTCATTAAATTATTGATGAACGCACACACATGCAAGTATGTAGCACTTTGTGTGTATGTAATAAAATATGGGTATCTAGACGTTAACGGATTACTTTAAACTAAATTTTATACGCAAGATATCAAAGGTAAACAAACACGCAAAAGATAAAAAATGATAAGACGGTGTTGTGTACATTGAGATATAAATTAACTATTAGTCGATCGAATGGAAATTATATTTTTGGAGAAATCGATTAACCTTAGTTCTCGATAGTCGATATAATATTGTCGGTGGAAATTTAAAATGCTGCAAGCGACAAAGTGTAAATTGCATAAGGTAGAGACCGAATGGAGCTTTTCGATACTGTTATGTACTTACATAGTACGCATTGTCATTTAGTTAGCTGGTGGTAGAAATTACGTTCTCCACAGGATGTAATATACTCAGAGCTCTGATGCATTTGGCACTTAATCATCTGGGACATTAACATCTTATGAAATGCAGAAATCATTTTTTTTTATTGAAAAGGGTCGTTTATAGTATGCACTTAAAAACCATATGCTTCAGTGCGTGAGAAATATAAGTTTGCGTAAATCGCAGAATGTAGCGTGGGAAGAATAAATGTACCTATTTTTCGTATCAAACTTACCGCTCCATAGGACTAAAACTCTATATAAATCCATTCGCAGTCCTTTCGAGAGGAATTAGAAATGTAATCTTTCGTGGTTACTACGTCACTCTGACGTAAAACTTAATTTTAAATAAAGACGATAACTTTCAAGTGTAACAGGATAATGGTTTTTTGTAATGTCTTTTAAATAATAAATTAATGTACATCTTCGTGTCTTCTCAATTGATCTGTTGGACTTTAAATATTTATTGTCTGTGGGCTACACTACATCGGCACATAACAATACTATCCGTTTCCCAGTTATAGGTCCTGTCGGATATACAGATCTGGAGGTTTTCCAAAAAGAATTTCTAGGCTTTTAAAAAGTTTTTTAATCATTTCGGCGAATTGGTCATGTCCAATCAATTTAATCCCTGTCAGTGAAGAATTCACTTCCCTCTTTTTTCGATCCAACGAAATGCATATTATGTACTTCTGGATTACCTTCTAGCTACCAGATTACAAAAAGCTCCCCCAGGCAGCTTTAGTCGTTCGGCAACGAGCGACTTTTGCGTGTACGTGTATGTAAGCACCGCCAAGAAGACTTATGCCCTCAGATGCGTTGTGCAGTATGTGGTGGGCCAGCTGTATAACATACAGATAAAAGTTTAAAAGGAATCACATTCCTTGCTTTTGTTAATACATCAATAATAAATATGTTATGACCTTATATGTATTTTCAAAATCTTTGATCCGTGAGCTCACGAAACTAGCCACGGGACCACAACTCGATTTGGTCGATTTATCGTTGATAAATGGTCAACTTTGATGTACGTTTGGTCAAGACTATCATTTAATCTCTGTGTCAAATGGCTCTTCTCATTCTTAAATGGAGGTTTTTGTTTTAAGTTAAATTAAAAACAATTATAAGTAGTATTTTTTAACGTTTCAATAAAAATACATTAACCAAATGTCTTTTGAACAGGCACCGTGGCGCAGTTGGTTAGACGGCCAACTGTGAAACTGGCGTCGCGGGTTCGATTCCCTCAATTTTTCCCAGATTTTTTTCTCAATTGGTCTCAAGTTGTTGTGGTGTATTTTTCATTACCTCCTTCCATATCCCTCTTCTATTCCACCTGCTGACAAGCCTCAAAATAGAGGCACTGCGGGTTATTCCTTTAAATAAAAAAATTACGTACATTTTATTGTGTTCTTAATTATAAAAAATATATTTCAATTTGTTGCAACAGAGAGGGAAAATATTTTTGAGAAGGGAATATTTTTACAGGACCTGTCATTGGCTGGTTTGAGTGGCCACTTTACACACTGTGTAACATTCATCATTCTGCCTATGTTTGAACATCCACATTTCCTCAACTCTTCCATCTGTTGACTTTTGTGTAGTAAAAGAGCTGAAACCTTTATCATGCGGGTGAGATTCATCCGGTTGAACCAATTCACCTACTAGGCAACGCCTGAAAATAATTTTCCGATTTTGTATACTTCTTCTTTTACCAAGTAGTCAATTCAACAATGTTAACATCCTCAAAACATTGTTGTATAAAAATATACATTAAAAAAATATGTATATCTGAGAAAAGTCCTCTGTGACTGGCGGTTACGGAGCGCATTCTCTCCAATATTTGCCGGATTTTCAAAAACAACCGGCGTTATTTCCGAAATGGCGCGTGCTATGTTAGCTGGCTGGTTTGTTTCCATAGACCATGGACGTTTCGTAGCCCAATATGAAATAATCCAATGGCGCCAAACCACAAGATCGTGAAGGCAAATTTACAGAATCGTTTCTAGAAATAAAGCTGTCTTCAAATTTGTCGCATGTTAATTCATAGTTTCAAGAAGAGTTGTAGGATATAGAATTGGCGAGCTGCACACATATTTTTAAATAGTAAACAAGTTCAGCGGTATTTTTTCATTTTTTAATTTGTCAGTAGACTATCAAATTTAACAAAAAAAAATATTCATCGTATTTTTTTTAAGTTTTGTAATTTTGAAATTATGCAACGCCCGCGACGGCGACGTCATGAGTTCAAATGGCTGATTTTTTCTTACATTTAAAAAGAGAATCCCGTTCTCTTCAAAACACGCCAAACATGGCTACCCGGAAACCGAAAATTCGTTACAGCACACAATTGATTGGCTATTCCGAACACGTTTCAAAGTAGTTCATTTTTATTTAAAGGAGTTTTTATTAATTTTTCACTCATTTCCGAGATTTTTGCCGCAAAATTAATTGATCTTATTTTTACCGCGTGTGGGAAAACATTTTTGTATCCAATTTCCTGTAGCGCTAAACTTCATAATTTGTAAGCGTCGGCGCAGTTCGAGAGTAAGGCGTTCCATTGTTTATTTGAGTCTTATTACAGAGCACAAATGTTAGGGCTTTGGTTTTGTTTTGCCTTTGTAGTTTTCTCCGTACAAATAAAATAAAGAATTTCTTCGAATCATAATAATTATCGTGTTTATCTGATTATACACAAACACGAAAATACTATCGTGTTTAAAATCAACAGTAAACCTGTTTCACAAACTTCTATGGCATTATACTTTGTACAACATGTGTTAAGAAAAAATAATTTGGTATGCATAACGCACATGGCGAATTATTTTATTATGCTGAGTACGATTCGGAGTTCTACAAGTAGCTGAGAGAATACGAATTACCCTGACAATGTGCGCGAATTAACAGGGATTTCAAATAAGAAATTACATTTTTATTTTTTTAAATATGAGCAAATGTATTTATTTTTTTCTAGAACAAAACCTAATAACGAGCATTTGTTTGTAAGAATACAGTACTGAGTAAATTTTAACTAGAATTCTGAATGAGTGTTTTTGACTCGTCGACTACCCTCAGGTAAAAATTCTGAAAAAGCAAATCGAGTGGAGAAAAGTCCGCCCCCTCGTGTAGTGGTTAACGCATTCACCTGCAATTCTTGCGGTTCTGGGCTTAATTACCGGGAGGGGCGACATGAAATACTAGTTTATTAGGTGATTTTCATTGTAAAATACTTATAATCCCCGGACTGGCACCTGATGCGTAAGACTGACCACCTTACCTACTTGTAACAGATGAGATGCGACGCATTTTATTTAACAATTAAGTACGCTATTCACCACCGGGTTGACCTAATTTTTACTGATAAGTGGCTTTATTATTTCATTTGCCCACCAAACAGGCCGGGGCATTTGTGGAAACATAATTTTGAATGACAGATTATTCTTTATTGCCGTCTTTCGATCGGTCCGAATAACAAAAAATACATTGTGATACTCGAGGGCTAAAATTTTCTGAGTGTCCAAGATAAAAACTAACCGAGGCCCAGGGTGCCGATAAAATGAGCCCGGACAGCTGATTAAATGAGGCCCGAAGTGCCGAATTTTTTGGCAGGTAAAAGTCGACTATCGCCGACTCTTATTAAATTTATAAATTGCTGCAGTAAACATGACACATCTTAAATTATTAGCTCACTTTTCGATAGGTGAAACTTATCGACGCGACAGGACAATGTCTTGTCTCTCTGAAATAATAATTATTTATTTCTATATTATTACGTAGTTTACAATATGTAATTTAATCTTGGGACCAGTTCTTTTCCTTATATATACCTAACTCGTTATGTGGTCTAAGTAACGGCGGAAAAACAATATATTTTGCCGATGACACAGTTTTGTTGTTTGAAGCTAGGGATTGGAACTATGTATTCAAAATAGCTAATTGTGGTATGAGAGCGGTGAAAACCTGGCTAGACAATAATTTGCTTACCCTGAATGTGGATAAAACCAAATATATAACGTTTAATATTGGTAACAGATCATCACCTGAATCCCATCTTGATTTGGAAATAAAATCCGATTGTTCGTGCCAGATTTTAAAACCAGTTGAGGACATTAAGTACTGGGAATAATTATTGACAAAAATCTACGAGGGAGGTTCAGGTCCAATCGCTGGTTTCCAGATTAAGAAAACTGTGTAATGTATTCTGCTCACTTTGGAACATCTTGGACATTGACACTCTCAGAACTATGTATTTTGCTCTTTTTCAGTCAGTGGCCACCTATGTTATAGTGGGCTGGGGAGGTTACACTGCGTCTATTACGAACCCCCTATAAACGTACAAAAAATAATACTAAGAGTGATGCTTTGCTGTCCCCCTTTCCCATCTGAGACATTGTTCCAATTCGTAGTGGACATTAGCCAAATTTTTCCAAACGATTCATTGACACATTTCTGGTCATGCGGCTACAAAAGTAGATCCCAGCAGAATGCTCGTACGAGATTTTCCTGTAATTTGAATCATTTTATTCCAAAACCATGTACGACGTTTGCTCGAAGGAATTTCTCTTTTGTGGCCCCAAGAGTGTTCAATGTCCTAGATGAACATATTAAGTTCTCCAAAACGAAAGCCGTTTTCAGGATGTACAAGTCTGGATTTTGTTTAAGGGAAGAGACCATCGCAGGAGACTGCTGCGAGATATTGCATAGATCTATATACTATTAAGCGTGTGGTCCAGATGCCCTTTGAAATATATGTATGTTTATGTAATAATATTAAATTTCTATCTTTGCTATTTTTGCTAATTATGTACGTGCTTCCACTTTCATTATGTTGTATCCCAAATCAATACAGGGCTCTTGGCCTCATACAGTTTGGGATGCGTTATTATTTTTTTTTGGTATTATTTGTGTATTTGTATGAAAAAATAAAGTTGTTTTAAAAATACTCTTTTATATATTAAACCAATGAACTGTTTATATGCCAATTCAAAAGAGTTTATTTAATAATATGTTGATCGAGTTAAATAAAACAAAAAATAACATTAAACAAAAATATTTTTTTCTTTGAGTTTATTGTGAAATTTGCGTCTCTCCAATACAGTTTTTGTATATTCGAGACCATAATCTTGCAATAAATGTGATGGTTTGATTCTCCCTGATTTACATATGGATACATTGGAATGTTTTACAATATAAAAATGCATTTGCAATTGCTTCGACGTGTATTGTCATACAAAAACAATGCAAGTGGCGAATTTGAATAAATAAAAATAATTTTATTGCAAGAATAATCACCTAATTCATATTTTCATTAAGTCCCAATAGAATTCTACGTTTGTCCGCAAATAATAGTGCATTTTTTAACAAAGCCATTGTAAAAACATCTGAAAACAAAATAAATCACTATGAAAATACTCTAATGTACTTGTCCGGGCACAGATGAACACAGTTATGTGCGTGAAAAAGAACCAAAACCCTTCAAGTGTTTTCGGCTCGATTGCTTCTTTAAGGTAAGGTTAAGTACGATAAGGTAAGGTAAGGTTCTAAAGGCAAAGAGTGCAGATAAGTCCACCCCATATTGTAGAAGTTGACACGTTTTCCTACAATGTTTAAGTCCAAGGTTCAATTTCTGGCAAGAAAATAAAGCGGACGTTTTACATAAAGCTTAAAACTGATCACTTTACTTTTACATAACATCTGATCGAGATCTTTTCACCTCTAAGAGATAGATAAATGATGATAAATATTATTAAAAAGGATGAAATTAAAATATCTCTCGGGCGAAAATGTGGTAAAACTTTGGACGATAGTTGCAAAAATGTCGAAATCCGTGCATTGTGTAAGGCTGAGACATGCATTATCGACAGAATCGAGAAATAAGTGATGCTTTGGTTTGGACATATAGAGCGAATGGACAGCAAAAGAACGGTTTAAAGGATTTTTGATGCGAATGTTGATGGATGGAGAAAACGAGGAAGGCCCAAAGAGAAATAGCATAGTAAAACTCAACATATATTTGAAGATGAACATGTCGAAAGTTTGAATAATTGTTGTGCGTGCATAAGATAATGTAGAGGAAGCGAGGTCTGAATGCAAAGACAGACTACACTGGCGTTCTATCCTCTCCGTCTACCCCCACGGGGAAACGTCGTGACAGTTTGTTTTTTTACTATTATTTGGTACATAATCTATTGGACAAGTATAATAATAATGGTTTATCAACAAACATAACATTTTCTTTACCCTCTATACGTTTTTAGTAATGAATTTCTCTGGATTATGTGTAGCCTGTCTAGCTAGGTACAACCTGTTTTTAGGTAGACATTTTTATGTGTAGAGAAAACAAAAACAAAAATATGACTACCAAGTAGTGAATTTTTTACATAATTTTAATTATCATTTTTACTATTTATGAATGTATTGGTTGTTAAAATAAATTGATAAATAAATAAAATACCCAAGTTTTAGGGCTAATTTTTAAATTTAGAAAAGGGCTAATTAAAACGTATGTTGACACCTAATATATAAGTAACTCATTTATATTTTTATATAAAGTGTCTTATGCCAGAATATTTTATAAATGAAATTGCATTTAAAAGAAATGTTCATAAATATAGATCTAAAAATACGAATAAAATAAGGCTACTATTTGATATAAAAATAAAATAGCTTAAAGTCACATATTACAACAGAAATGAAGAACATTTTAGAGAAGGTAATATACAAATCTAGGCATCTACAGGGCTTATGACCTGTCATTGGCTGGTTTAAGAGGCCATTTCACACACTGTGAAACATTCACCATTCTGCCCATATTTGAACATCTGTATTCCTTAAATTATTTTATCTGTTGATGTTTGGGTCCATGAAGAAATACAGAAATTGAAAACAATATAGTTTTCAGGCGTAACCTAGTATGATGAAATAATTTAATTAGATGAATCTCACCCGCATAAATAAAGGTTTTAGCTCTTTAACTTTACAGACATAAACAGATGAAAGAATTGAAGGAATATAGATGTTCAAATATGGGCCGAATGGTGAATGTTACACAGTGTGTAAAGTGGCCACTTAAACCAGCCAATGACAGGTCATAAGCCCTGTAGATGCCTATACTTTTACATTTCCTTCTTTAAAATGTTATTCATCTGTTGTAAGTTGTTAGTATTAACAGCTCCCCAGGGAGTTGAATCCAGTCCTTTTTTACAAAATTTTTAAACTGGAGTTTACCCTGAAGATGGCTCCTGCAATGGCAGCTGAAACGTCGGAACAAATCCAACACACACGGTATCACCCAAAAAAGAAACAAATTAACAACAGTGACCGTGAAAACCTTCGCACCTAATTATAATTTATGTTTAAAAAGGTAATATATAAATTGTAAAAGAACAAATAAATAAATACATGGAAGGGGGAGGCAGGTAGAAGTAAAATGGATTGTCTCAATCGGCCAAACCAATATTGAATCACCTGCTGCACAAATGTATAATTTATGTTATGTTTTTTGTTATTTATACTATAATAATATAAATAATATAGAAATACAGAAATTAAATATGAATAAAAATGCTTAAACCTGTCTTCATATTTTGTAATTTCTCTCTGTATATAAAAACCTTCTATTTATATTCTCACATGTAAAAAAAGTATTTTGTTAAGTGTCCTCGGGTATCTTCAGTTAGGACACATTATTGTTATTATCAATTTATTGTTTATAATATGGAAAAAAATACAAAATAAATACTAGGCAACACCTGAAAATATTTTTTAATTTTTATACTTCTTCTTGGACCAGGTGAATTTATCAACAAATTTTTGTTTTTGTCCAAACTTTTGTAGTCAAGGCTGGAATCAGCCCCCTAGGGAGCTGTCAATACCAACATATTACAACAGAGATCTCTGTCTAAAAAAAAATGTTGGTAATAATATTGATTTATAAATCAGTATAATTTGGTCATTAAAATCATTATAAATAGTTTTTGATATTAAAAAAATGTATTGTAATATTAACTATCCGAAGGAAATAAAATAAAAAAATAAACGCCGTTCGGAACAATGTACGTAATGGCAAAATCCGTCCGAATTTGAAGGATATGTGACGCTTCAGATCAAATCGTGATGCTTAAATTATAAATATTTCCTTCTGGTCGTTGAGAGTACCAAAGCAAGTTATTCATTGCTCTGAAATCTAGAACCATTTATTATTAAACATTAAATACGTATATAATAGTCGTGAATGTATTCCAAACTGCCTCTGGTACCTACGGCACCAGGGCCGCACTATCCGAGTAACTATATTTTTAACATTTATGAAATAAAATACTAATTGAAAATTTTACCTTGTAACATCTTTGTAAAATGGTTCTCCAGACAAAAATAATTGAATTCAATGACTATTTTGTAGTCTTTTCATCTGTACATAAATACATTCAATTTATTATAAAGACAAGTCTCGAAGATGTCGCGAAAGTAATGAAATTGTTTATTGGTAGAGTATGAGTACGACTCAACTTTTATTTCCATCATAAAATTCAAAAAGTTTCGACGAAGAATTTTAACTAAAACAAAGGAATAAAATTTAAAAAGGTAATTTCATATTTTGTATACTTTCTCCGTGTCCACGCGGATGAAGAATACAGTTATGTGCAGATGAAGAATACAGTCTAGACGGGTGCTTTCGAATCGACGGCTACATACCAGGCGCGTGCGGTGAATATTATCAGTAGGGATACTGACAACAAATAATTATGTTCTTACATTTACTAGGTACGATATTAGATATAGACAGACATCTAATTAATCAATATTGTGTAGAATAACTTTTGTAAAGTGCGCTTGTGGTATTGTATTACGAATATGGTTCTTTATCGTCTTTCCATTATAATAATAATACTAATTGATAGTTGATCTTCTAAAAATTGACGGAGACAGCAGCAGGAGCGTCTAGTGGTGAAGCTGTGAACATAAAGCTAGGGTTTCCTAGGACAGCGGTGCCCGTATTTTAACGGCCGTAGTGAACGGTGATGCGGTGGACAGCCGTCGTAACGATGACTAGAATGTGGTTTCCTAGGAAAACGGTGTTATCAACACCATTTAACGCCGTTTCCTTAGGAAACCACTCTCTAGACGACGTTACGACGGATTCCCACCGCATCACCGTTCACTACGGCCGTTAACATACGGGCACCGCTGTCCTAGGAAACCCTAGCTTAAGGACAGTACCTAAAACTCGAGATGTTCATAAATTTTGGCCAAATGACAAAAATACGCCATTTACAATATTACGCAATACGTTATAAGTATTTTTTTCTTCGCATTACACGAGTTGGATGCTCTTATCTCTATGAGTCTCGTAGAACAATACGAGAATGTTATGAACTGAATACTCGTGCACGGAAATTCGAACATTTGTGATACGATACGACTGGACTCAAAATGAAGAGTAGTATCCAGATTTCAGCGAATATTACGAATACTATCAAGGTCAAGGTTTCTTGATATTCAGAACATTGGTGTGGGAAATAATCTTACATAAATATATATTATAAGTAGGTATGTATTTATACTAAAAATATTTTTTGAATTTGTACGAATGTTGAATTGAAAATGTTATTATTTTTTTTAATGTTTGCAATTTTTAGGACAGTACCTAAAACTCGAGATTTTCTTAAATTTTGGCCAAATGACAAAAATACGCCATTCAAAATATTACGCAATACGTTATAAGAATCTTTCTTTCTTCGCATTACACTATTCTGATGCTCTTATCTCTATGAGTCTCATAGAACAATACGAGAACGTTATGAACTTAATACTCGTGCACGGAAATTCGAATATTTGTAATACGATACGACTGGACTACTGGACTCAAAATGAAGAGTAGTATTTAGATTTCAGCAAATATAACGAATACTATCAAGGTCAAGGTCTTGATATTCAGAAGATTGGTTTGGGAAATAATCTTACATAAATAAATACATATTATAGGTAGGTATTCATACTGAAAATATTATTTGAATTTGTGTGAATGTTGAATTGAAAATGTTATTTCTTTTTTAAATACTTGTAATTTTTAATAATAAAATAAATGTTATTATTTTCAAATACTCAAAGATACGCTGCATCCACACTCCAATGTAGGCATGGGCGGAACGGGCCTGCTACACACATAACACTACTTCTGTTTATGTGTTTACTATTTCAAGATTCAAAATAAATATACATTGATTCAAAATTGTATTGTTATTGTAATAATAATGAAAAATAAAGGTTTCAGCTCTTTAACTTCACAAACATCAACAGATGAAAGAATGACAGGAATTTAGGTGTTAAAATGTTATGCGCAAAATGGTGAATGTTACACAGCCATTTAAACCAGCCAATGACAAGTTATAAACCCTGTAGATGCCTAGACTTCTATATTGCCTTCTTCAAAATGTTCTTCATCCCTTTTGTAATAATGAAAATGGTATAAAAAAACATCTCATAATCATTATCATCTTACCCACAACTATTGATGCATAGGACTCTGCATTGACACTCCAATTGCAGTATATCTGGATTATTTTGTAGTATGGAAGATAAGGTAGCTTTAGGTAACCAGTGCAGAAACTTTAAAATATTACACTGTAAAGTGAAGAAAACTCAAGTTTAATTTAATTTAGTTGTAGTTTTACAAATTGTTTATCTAGTATTTTAAAACAAAAAAAATGTTTAACAGAAATGTAACAAAAATAAGGAATTTTAATCCAATAATCGGAAGATTATATTATTTTTAAGTCGTGTGGTAATAAAAACAAGCCTTATATGGCCCGCGAGTCCGCCAAGCTGCACTATGAACCAGTAGGGCCCCGATTACAGTGGGAAGTGTAGGGCTCTCCCAGAAATCAATGCCCACTGATCAATACGGGCCCAGCTAATGAAGGCTTCCGTTGCAAGTTGCCCGTCACTACATCGCTTTAGTTCGTTTTTGTCCAACAAACCATTTTTAACGAAATTGAGTTAAGTGTACAGCAGTTCTGAGAAAACCTTTATTTATAAAACCAAAATGAAAATATCGTCATCACCATTCCCGTTCCACACCTAACGGTGCATAGGGCACTGCATTGGTATACCAATCGCAACGAATCTTGATATTTTTTTATTACATGAAGATCAGTCTTACGCTTTAGGTAGCAGTCCAGGGACAGCATAATTTTCTGGTGTGAATAAATATTTTATATCCACCATGTCGGAAATCGAACCCGAGACCTCTCGCTTGGTAGGCAAACGCGCTGACCTTTACATCACGAGGGTGAATGAAAAATATATTTTGTTAAATTTCTTTAAGGTGTTTTTTAACGGATTTTGTCTTAAGTTGTGGACATTATTTGTGCCTATTTTGTAAAAAAAAACTTTCTAGTTATATTTCTGCAGATTAGTATTTTGGTCTGTTAGATAGTAGCGAACTGAAGCGACTCTAGCTGAATACAATATAGCTGTATAGCCGACACGAAGGCGATAAAAAAAAAAAGGCAGAATATTAAATTTGTCATTACCCGACAGCTAAGTGCGGCCCTGGCGACGAGTAGAGATACATAATAATGAATGGAATTTTGGCAAAATATGGCGGCTCGTAGGTACTCCGGCCGGCACAGGTGCGCGAAGGAGAAAGTTACCTATATCCATCTCGACTGATACAACTTCAGGAAATTAGAATGGGCTCTGCTGCAGTAATCTTTTTTCCACTTGTACCGACTGGACTCCAACAATAATACTTGGCTATTTATATAGTGCTGCGTTTTAGAAAAATCCTCGTCAAAAATCAATTTCTCGTGTGTGTTAAAACCTACATATCACCGCTGTTCTGGCAAAGGTCACTAACCCAAAAAATATCGTTTAAAGAAATTGCAATTTGAAACCTTGAAAACCAAGGAAAATCAGATTTTGATGTTTTGGCGGTTTTATGTTCACAACATAATTTATTCATGTCATTTTATAAATTTAATTGGTAACTTCTTCCTTGTGATACATTTTAAAATATTGGAAAGGTTTGATGAGGCAAGGTGGATAAACTCAGGTTAAATGACTTTTGCTTGTTTATAATCTGGAAAATGTCACCAATAAGAGTTAGCGAAAGGAAGGAAATATTAGAAATAATTATTGCAGTTCTAAATATTTTATTATTTTACGAAACATTTTTTTTTAAATAAAAGAAAGCCACGTAAAAAAAAATATAATTTGGATTTACGCAACTTTTTTCTAGCTGAGTTTTTTTCTATTGATTCACTAAATACACAATTTTGTCACAGCACAATTATAATTTTTTTATGTCCCGACTTGTTAGAAAATTCCGTGTTAAGTCGGGACTCTTCTAGATCTAAATCAAAAACATTTTTACACATATTAAACAATATACAAAATAATAATAAAATTTAAAAATAACTAAAATGTATATATGCCAAGAAATGGAATGCAGAAAAGTTATTTAATACTATATGGTATGGTAATATGTAATTCATAATTTATAGTTATTTAATAATTCAATTTGGTAATTAATTGATGGTAAAAATAAATACAAAATAAAACTGTAAAGTAATACAACAATATACTAATATGGTAAAAGTTACGTTGGTGATGTTTGCCTCTTGAAGAATATAATTTTACGTTTCGAATGACATATTTAACTTTAAACTGACATTTTTTGGGTTAGTGACATTTGCTTGAACTGCGATGATATTATATAATATTCAGACCTGGGTACTTGGTAACGTATCAAATAAAAAACAAACAAACCATCGTGCGGTTTCCCTGTAGAG
Organism: Micrasema longulum; assembly: GCF_059751315.1. Lineage (NCBI taxonomy): Eukaryota > Metazoa > Arthropoda > Insecta > Trichoptera > Brachycentridae > Micrasema > Micrasema longulum. Next base: position 495,171 of record NW_028277642.1, on the reverse strand, counting down.
GTAGGCAGAGGGGATAGAACGCCACATCACTTTGTCTGTGCACACATACCTCGCTTCCTCTACGTTTATATATTTTCTCCTGCATGCCCTGATTATTTCGACTTTTGACATGTCCATCTTCAAGCATTTGTTGGGTTTGGTTAAGGCATGTCTTTCTCGGTCTTCCTCGTTTTCTGCATCCATCAACATTCGCATCTTGAATATTTTTATCGATTCTTTCGTTCTCTTTTTGCTGTACATGCCCAAACCAACGCAGATCTTTTTATTTTATTTTTGTTTATTATGCTTATGGCTGTAGTCTGTCATTCTTATTCTACGATTCCCCACTAAAAGCGTGAAATATACCATTTTAAGACGAAGGAAGTAAAAAAATATCCTTTAACATCGTACGTTTGTCAATTTTTATACGTACTCTATACTTTATATGCCAAAAAGAGAAAAATGAAGAACAGAGATAGACTTAATTTTTGCGTGAGAATTTTGTGAATAAAATCTGTAAATACCATAGTTGATGCGTGCTAACACTATCTATCCAAAATTATATGTTTTTGTACTATACAAATAAATAAATATACTTAAGACGATAAAAATAAATCAATACAATTTTTTATTCCTAGGGTTTTTTCAGAATGCCTTTCTTTCAAATAAATTCTGTAAGTCCGCGTTGAAAATAGTCTTAAGTAAGTAGGTACTAGTCAATTAGTAAAAAAAATAACTCTGTACATTTTTAATTTAACAGTCTGGCAACAGAAGACCGAAACACTTGTCAAAGTTCAATCAAAGCAAAAATAATCAGATTATCGGATAGGTTAAATTTAAAATTGTTTCCGAATTTAAACGGTATTTAATATCACTAACCAATTCCGATGATTGAAACCAGATATAGATAATATCAATAAGTTTATTTTGGAGTTGAAAGTACACACTTATTCATTATATTATGTTTATTTAAACATGAGTTTTTGACATATTTTTAGGTCACATATTTTGGAACTCTTTTGTGATTTTAGTCAAACTAAATTATATTTTGTATCTACATTGAATAAATAAATGTCTTATTCTATTTCAGGTTATTAAAAGACAGAAATGCTTTGCCAGAGAACAACAAAAGACTTTGGGCCCAATCAATTCAATCTGACATAACAACTAAATACTTTTAATGTTTATTTCATTCTAATATGCAAACATTGTGTCACGTCAATGTCAATTTAAAAAACAAGATATAAATATAATAAACGTGATCGTTGATGATTGAAAATGCATGTTAAATTAGTGATATTATGTTTAAATTTCAAATTTACTATTTGTTGTACAAAACTTTTCTTATGAGATGGTAGTAACAATAAGTGCTCAAAAAATGACGTGTTTATTTAAAAAATTCCTTCTACCAAATGATCTTTTGAATGTTTTCTTATAAAACCCAATGTTTATTTAACGGAAATTCATAAATAAAAGAAACAGTACTTGGGGGTTTAAATTTATTTAATAAAGACTGAAATTAAAATCACTGTTCATACTGTTAATGGTTTCCAGAACACAAATAATGTCAGGAACCATAGGTATTTGTTATATTACGGTAACTCAAAATCGTTAAATTCTACTTCCGGTTTACCGTGTATATAAATATATTAAAAGTCAAAGGCAATTTCCGTAAGGTTTAATGATGTTGTTGTGAGTTAAATTATCTGAACTTCTCGACACTTTATAGCAGTGCTGGGAAATCTTAAAAATATTACTTCCTATTCAGCCTGTCCACTTTTTAAGGTAGGCCTCATCTATTCTACTCCACGCCAAACGGTCCAGCTATCCTTTTCTGGTTCTAATAACTGAAAGTGTCCGGCTGGATCATACCCTGCCACTCCAATATGCGGCTATGGATGTCGTCTTGTTATTTGCCACAATACGGTCCCCAGGAGTGCAGCCTTCTCCCATGAGCGGACATGTCAGTAGGTAGCTGTCGTCCTGGGTTGCGCCGCATTTACACAGGATACTCGTATCATCATCTTAGAGGTAGCCCCACGTTTGGAGATTTTTTTATATCGTGTAACATCCACTCTTGGTCTGTTGAAGGCGATCCATGAATAGAGTAAATGTTCACCTCCTTGGATACTCTCGGGGGAATCCATCCCCGGTCTCACTCCAAAATCCTGTTGCCACAGTTCCTCTCTCCTTTGTTGTGAGGATTCGATAAGGGGGATGGCTTTGATAAAACTGTTTCTTGATCTCAGAATGTCAACTGGTTGTTGGTGGTTGTATAAGGGAAGTGTAAAATCGCGGATTTGTTTGGACCTCTCTACTTCTGCGGCTGTCCTCCATCAATAGTGTGGTGGAGCGATTCCGATGATAAGGTCAGTTGATGTTGTTGTTGGCATCCTGCTACTATTCGTGTCATTTCTTGACTGCTATGTCCACCTGTTTGGAGTGAGCAGATTTTCGCTACACCAGACACACATACTCCGCTGCTGATATACACAAGCCTCGCACCGAAGTTTTAAGTAATAATGGCGTTGCACCCCACGTGGTCCTCATGGTCGTTTTGGTTCTTATAATATCATTTCTAACTCCGTCTTTAAGACTTTATACCAGTCGGAACTCTTTGGAAAGGTGAATTGAGCCTCGCATATTTAAAAATGCAATTAAATTTTTTAATTAAAAATTAGGTAAAAAATATTCGTAACATAAATCATAATACCGTTGATCATTCTAATTAAATTTTAAGGTTAAGTTTTCTGTATCTAAACAACGGTATTATAATTATTAAATAATGTAGATCTTACGCTAAATTATTTCGCAATAAGATTTGAATGAACTTACTATTGGACAAACATCTGCTATTGGATTTGTTTTGCTTTTGTTTTTGAAGTAGAATCTTTTCGGAAAATGTATTTTTTTCAGTTTGAAGCCTCTTTGGAAACGAAAAAATTTTCCTTGCAGCTCAGTATATACTTGTTAATCATTATAAAATATTTTTTATGTAATAAAATAGGTTGCATCTAAATTTTAAAACTCAAAACACAAGACAAGCTTAAATTATAAAAATTATAAGTCACTATCAAAACCAACAACAACTGACAACTGTCAACTGACCACAAATAAAATAAGGTTAAGTCGGGGTACACGTTCAAGGGAGGAATGCAGTAGTGTGTTGTGACTTGTATGTGACTTGGAACACTGTGCGGTTGAATTTAAATTTAGCTAAACGATATTCACGAACACCAAGGCGCCAATTTTAATCGAAACTTAACCGGGCAGCGTTAAAACATATTACCGTATTCCTTCTGTGCGCCTTGAACGTAGACATCGTCAATAAATTGTGAAATTTAATGGATTTGTATTTATGTTGCATTTTTACGACAAAAATTACGTCTCCATTTGTTAGTATGGTTAACGTCAATCAGTTTTTAAAATTATTTTACGAATTTGGACACACGATTTACTAGAAAAAACAGCACGATCTAGTACTTTGTGTGGTAAAAAAAATAAACTATATGAGTTTCGATCAATAAAGACCTTAAAAAAACGTATCAAAATGCAAAGCACAGATTCAGTGTCCACCACCGGCCAAATAATGGCCGTAATGAACATTTTATTCAAAAGAAATTAAATATCTACAACAAATATTCTCTGCTTATTTTTTTAAAAATTATTGTTCCATAAAAACAGACTTTAACTAAAATATTTTACTTTTTTTAAAATGATTATCAAAGGCACAATTTCACGTAGAACTAAATAAAAATACCAAAAAGATATGCAAATGATGCAAGGCTTTTCTAATGTTCAATTTATTATCTTTAAATTATTGGAACAAATTTTAATTCAATACTTATACCCGTATGCAGAGATAAAACTTAAGGTGAGGAAAGTACATTCTAATTTCAAATGCAGAAAATAACCCGAAGGTGAAGACAATAGAATGTACTTTCCTCACCTTAAGGTTTGTCTCTGCATACGGGTATTAGTCTTTAAATGGGAATCGATGTATCAAAGTTTGGCCTAAATTTTAAAATGCGTAAACTGTAGATGTAATGATATTTTAGTTATATTAAACTTTGAAGTATATTGTTTGGCAGAAATACCTTTAAAAGTTATTGTTTTTGTCTAATCTATGTTTTCCTATTTTTTTAATTGCGTGATTTTGGAAAAATGAAATGGCAAAATCGTATGATTTCCTCATTTTTGGTGCATTTTAATAGACTAGAGTCTTATCTCAGTCTTACATTTTTTTTTTTTTAATTAATTTATTTAAACGCCTTGTAGCCTTTAACTTATTTTACAGATATAATTATAAAGTCAGAAATACATTTTACAAATAAGTAGTAAGGGTTTATAAATAAATTTCAAGTAAAATAAAAAAATGTAAGTTTTACTGACAATCTGTTGATGTTCCTAAAATAAAAACATTAATTTGGTAGACTGATGGCAAAATGATATATATGTAAAACATGCTAAAATCTGATCCTTTTTCATACGACACAAGGATGTAGATATATCTATTTAGAGCTTCTTTGAAAACGGACACATTAAAATATGGGGTTCATTTGTTATTTTTACATGTTAACCTTACTACGCCCAATGTAGACAATCTGCTACATACCGATAATCGGTGTGTAAAAGTAATTTCAAACATGTTTATCGCTCGGCGACTAGTTTATAATATTATATTGTATACATACTAGACATTATAATTTTTTTAAGAAATCGCCACCAGGGTAAAAATTTTCGATAAAATTCAACAAAATGTGATTTCTTTGTTTTTTTATTTTTTTTATTTGAAGTTATAATTGTTTCCGCAACTTTCATTATTTTATAAAAACATGTTTATAAGAATCGTTTTTCTTGTTTTCCTTACATATTTGTATTTTCAAACTTTTTAATGCCCCATTTAATTTTTAATATTGTCCACATAAACTATAATTTGAAATTAAAACTGAAAGAAAAAGTGATTTTTTTTTTCAGTTTTAATTCAGATTCAATTCAATTCAGAGTATTTGCATCAAAAACATACATAAAAATATGTTTTTAGTTAGAATTAAAAGAATTCGGCCTTGAGGGGTTAAGCTACGTAACAGACGAAATTATCCTATTTGCTTGTCATGTACCGTTTAGAAAATGATAAACATACTATTTTTTCATACAACTACCGAATTAAACAACTCCATACAAAATATGAATTATTTTTTGAAGACGTAATTCGAAAAATATATATATTATTAATAATAATCACTGGATCAACTCTCATTCAGCGCATCCGCGTCGCGAGGGTGGGCACCCTTCACTTCAGTAGACCGAAGTGTTTAGGTGGCTAAGTTTAGATGAGGACCCAGTATTGCGGGGTATAACGCAATCCCTTGCCCAGGACTACGGATGAAGACCTCAACGGCTGTGATGGCGGAGACGAGGTGCATCAGTTCGGCGGGACAGGCGGAAAAGACACAAATCTTCCCTCAGGCCACCCGCACATACTTTGGACTATTGGGAGATAGCTTAAATTGAACGGTTTGGGTAGGTAGGAAGAAATGCCTTAAGGGAATATGAAAAATGCCCTCCCATATGTATGTAAACTGTACATGTATTTTTATTTATTTATTTTATTTATTTTATTTATTTTATTTATTTTATTGATTTTATTGATTTTATTTATTTTATTTATTTTATTTATTTTATTTATTTTATTTATTTTATTTATTTTATTTATTTATTTATTTTATTTTATTTATTTTATTTATTTTATTTATTTTATTTATTTTATTTATTTTATTTATTTTATTTATTTTATTTATTTTATTTATTTTATTTATTTTATTTATTTTATTTATTTTATTTATTTTATTTATTTTATTTATTTTATTTATTTTATTTATTTTATTTATTTTATTTATTTTATTTATTTTATTTATTTTATTTATTTTATTTATTTTATTTATTTTATTTATTTTATTTATTTTATTTATTTTATTTATTTTATTTATTTTATTTATTTTATTTATTTTATTTATTTTATTTATTTTATTTATTTTATTTATTTTATTTATTTTATTTATTTTATTTATTTTATTTATTTTATTTATTTTATTTATTTTATTTATTTTATTTATTTTATTTATTTTATTTATTTTATTTATTTTATTTATTTTATTTATTTTATTTATTTTATTTATTTTATTTATTTTATTTATTTTATTTATTTTATTTATTTTATTTATTTTGTTTATTTTGTTTATTTTTCTTACTATAGTATAGTTATATAGTATAGTTCTTACTTGAGTTTCTAGAAACCATATCTCATATTACATATATATATATATATTTTATTGCTTCAATGATTATATATTTTTATTTCTTATGATATTATTTCAATGATTCTATTATTTTGTTTATTTAATTACGTATAATTCTAAATTTGTATGTTTATATTTTAATATTTATATCTGATTATCTTTTTTACATTATATTCTTTGGAATTTTATTATTTACTACTTATACCTTGTTTTGCGGGATTGTTATTCTATTGCATCATATGTCATTAAAATTTAATTATGGCTTGACCTAGGCACAGCCTAAAAATCCTTAATAAGTTCATTCAAACGAGTGTAATTTTGAATGAATAAATAATTAAATTGAATAAACATTTAAAATATTTGAAAAAAAATAATAAAACCAACTTAAATATTTGAAAAACCATCAAGGAGTTTCTCACTTAAATCCCTCCCCCTAAGGAAGATTCAGTTCTGAAACTCTTTTTTGAAAATAGGTCGTTGAGAGCTTAAAACGCTCTTCCAATATATTATATTATAAAGTTTTTGAATAAAGAAAAAAAAAAAAGGCTGACCCCAAGTAAATAGGACATTCCGGCAGAAGGTAGGAGAAGGTTATTAATTAAACATAGTTTTACACATTCGTTCTATATATTATACTTCCAAGAGTTTAAGGAAACTGATTTGGGACTTATACTTATATTCCTGAGAAGAAAATAATAATAAATATTGGTTCTTGTCGAGGGGTAAATTATAAACCTATTATGAATAATCGTATGTCTTCCACACTTCAGCGGTTCCTATGAATATACTCGTGTACATCCGGACGATTTTTCATTATATTCTTTGGATACCTTTATACATTAACCCATTTGCGATCGGCAATAATTCACGGGACGAATAGTCATCAATAAACTTCCATTCTTTACAGAATCAACGTTTAATACCACTTTGATACTATGTCGCCAACATCCATGGCTTTACAGGCTGTTTACAAAATATCACAAATAAAATATTAATATAAAATTATTATCTGAAACACCAGCTTTGTGGTTTTGCTTGTCGAATAATGTAACTACGTACTCATTTGCGTAAAATCATTAAATAAATTTAATATCGTCGGTAATACTGCAATGCCGCGTAACTAACAATTTTTTTCTTGGCCGAGGAACATAAAAAGCCTTCTGTTAATATGTTACTAACGATTTTTATCCACATTAAATACCTGTAGTGTATCAGAAAACTATCATTATTTGTAGTAAAAAAGCAACAATTTAAAACTAACGGTTCTTAATCCTTATAACGAATTGATTGCAGTAAAACAGGTTACCCGTTATTGCAGCATCAGTGATGGTACGCCGAACAAGGCTAAAAATTTAACTAGAACTATGTATTCGCATATATTAATATTTTACTTCTGCTACTACTATAATTAAGGCATTTCTTCGTAGGGGTGGGCAGAGAGGATGGACCGCCACACACGCCCTTTGGAAGCCCATTAACTATATTGCATAGAACAAAAGCGTTCCAAATATTTAGTTCAGTTTTTAGTTTAAGCGGGTGGTTTCGGGTTGTGCTTGCAATTATCGATCTGAGTACCTGCAGTTCGTTGTATTGCTGTAAACTGTAGCTAACTTCGTGGTTGATAATCATATAATGTTTTTTTTGTCCGTATGGGCGTCTCTATTGACCAGTGGAGTGACCACTACTAGATTACAAAAAAATAATCATTCTTTTACCTCAAACTGCATACGTTTCTATAGTAAAGAACCTTTTGTATTTCAGGCTTAGTCAACACAGAAATTCAAAGATTTTGTCAAGCGCAGGCTGTTTAGAAAGAACTTTTATGGAATCGTCGAATATTTGCATTTTAATACAGCCTAGCAATCGATTTGAGTTATTCAGTTTTTTTATTTGAATTAATTTTGTATTTATTAGTTTGTTGATTGAATTCATGAATTGTTGAATTGTATTACATATTTATAACTGATTGACATTAGCAGGAGATTCAATGAATCCCATGTAAATATAAATCAATTACAAATCATCTAAAACAATTCATCTGCTAACATGTTTTCAATTACAAGTTACAAACTAAAATAATTCAAATTTTCATACAAATACGAGTATACACATTTTAGCACATGTTAGCAGATGATTTATTTTAAGCATTTACTAGTTATTTAGTAAGAATTAAAAATGTAAGTGATAGTTTCATTATTAACCTTGAAAAAGGAACAGTCGCGTTCTGAAACCAGTCGGCATACTAATTTTTTTTGTTAATAAATCGAGGTAATAAGTTAGCTAAAGCTGTTCGCGATATTTGCTTAGTGTACGGTGAAAATTTTATGAATTATTGACTAATTTGCTGTCAAATAATGAAGAAGAATACATTATTGACAAATTTGGAGCAATTTTTTTGTTGTGTCTTTCAGTTTAATTGTGTATTTTCATTTGGATAAAAAATGACACTACTTATATGAACACCCAAAACATGGAATAATTTCAAATATAAATTGTAATTTGAAGAAATAACTTTTTATTAAATATCTAAAATATTTTTTTTATATTATGGGACTGTGGAAAAAAAATATTTTTTTTCCAATGTCATATCTGTCTTAATTATTTATTATTTTTAAAGGCTTTCAAAAGATTGCGATTCTGATTTTAGAGAAATAACAGAACAAGGGCCTAATAATATGTATTGTGTCTGTGCATATCTGATTTTATTCGATAAAGGTTTGAATTAAAAATAATATAAAGCAATCAATTTTATCACTAGTCCCCTGTACATAATATGGAAGTCATAGGTAATAAAGTATAGGAATCACGCTTGATTCACAAATAACAATACGCAATTATCGTTACACGGTATATATTCTATTACGAGCCATAGATTATGACCAATTATTTAATCGTTTCTAATAAAATTAAGATACCCCTTTGTAAGTACGAGTTGATTCAATAATATAATTTTGTTTTTTATTTCTTAATTTTACTGCACTTTGGATATTATTTTTAAAATAAAAAAACGTGTTTACACTCTCGCTTCACATTAAGATTCTCATCAATGTATTATATCGATGCTATACTGACAGAATGCATATACGAGTATATATAAAACATTTTTGAATATGGGTGCAAGATGTTAAATTTAAATTTTATGCTAAAGCTTTAAAAAATATATTTTTTAAAAGAAAATTGTGGGAGATATAATGCGTTGAAAGAATAAAACAGCTTTAAATGCGATTATCTCGAAACTTGTTTTAATGACTTAATGCATTCTGTCAGTAAAGCCTCGATATTTAATATTAATATTGTTAGCACTAGATTCGTATATTTTTTAAACTCATAATTTATTTATTTTTAATTTGGATATATTTTTGGTTTGACTGTAAGAGATTGCCAGTGGCAATAAATCTCCTATTTAACCATAATATTGATGGTCTAGAAGACAAGCGTGCTAAGTAGAAAAATACTAAGTTTGGACATTTTAACGCCAAATGTAATAAATGAGCATTTCGTACCATTTGCGCTCACTAGGACAACAATATTTCATTTCTTCCCAAATCGTAGTTGCATGTTCATAATAAGTGACATGAAAACAGAGACAAAAAAGCAACTTGCCGAACTTTGAACTGCTCTCCAGAAAATTATCAATTCTGTAATTAGCACGTTTGACTTCTAGACAAGCGGTTACTATTTCTTTTACCGTGGAAACCTAATAAGGAAGTTTAGTGTCTTAAAAAAAATGTTAATAGACTATTAAACTAAGCCATTTTTTTTGTTGATTATTTTCACATATTGTATTATCAGCGCTATGATTTTTTAAAGCATTGTATTTCTGAAATAACTCCACGTGTGACGTCAGAGGTTCTCCTCTGTCAGTTCTTTCGATTGGTTCGTTTACGGCAAGCTAACCGTATATCCTTCACAGCTCTCATTTCAAAGGTTGGTTCATATGAACCAGTGACGTCGTTTAAAGTAGTGCGTTTTCATTGAAATATGTATTTGTTTTTTCGTACATTTTCAAGGAACTTTGCAGCGCAATTTAATGCTCTAATTTTTACACGCGCAGAAATTTTTAAAACTCATGACATTTAATTTTTTGCATGTTGTAATGTTCGATTTTAAAAGAAAGAATATATTTTTAATTTAAAATCTTTACTGTAAGTATTTAAATGAGAACGATTTTTTTACAGTTTTAATTATATTAAAATCAGGTTAATTATCCGACAATTCAATACGGAGATCTGGAGCAACCTTTGACTGCCTGTTTTCGACGACAATACGCCTAAAATCTCGGAACCTCTGTTCTAGACCATCGATAAATACCTACCTTTGTTTTCATATAATGTATTTATCACATGATGTAGTGGTCAGCGGTTTACTGTGCAAGAGGTCTCTGGTTTAATTCCTGTCATGGTTGACATTATTGATTTATTTTAAAATGTGTTTTTACACTAGAATATTTCATAATCTCTGGACTGGTATCAGAAGAGTTTTTTTTTTTTTTTTTTTTTTATATATTTGGACCCCTGTATTTAGTAGCCTTACGTGTCATGTACAAGGCTAAGGTACTCGGAAAAAAAAGTTTTTGTTTGTCTTGGAAATGGGATGTTCGATCACTGATTTTGGTTTATTACCTTTATGAGTCCAATCACCATTGTTGCAAAGTTCAAGAACAATGGCGCATGATAACTACTTTTTACTACAGTGTGGATATCTGTTAAGGATATTCCATCTTTCCTGCATTCTGCTTCAAGATTATGGCGTTGCAAACTGAAAAATGGGCACTGAAATAACAGATGTTCTATACTCTGTGAAGAAATATCATCGCATGGACAATAGTCATCATTCCTTAATTTAAACCTATATAGATAACTTCTCATAGCTCCGTGTCCGGTAAAAATTTGGGTCGTTTCGAAAGTACTTTGGTGATGATGACGGAAGTTTGCTGCATCAGCCAGCGTTGGGAAAAACATTTTAGTGATTTTACCTGCAGAAGAAGCGCGGTAATGATCCTCCCAACGCTGCTGCGTAGTTTGTTTTATACAGCGTTTACCAAAGCTAAGGGGAAGTTCTGCGCAATTCTTCTATCTGTTGACTTTTGTGAAGTAAAAAACTAAAACCTTTATCATGGGGGTGAGATTCACCCGGTCGAACCAGTTCACCTACTGGGCAACGCCTGAAAACAATTTTCCAATTTTTATGCTCCTTCTTTTATTAGTTAGTCAATACACCAATACTTATAGTATTTCCAAAAGTTTGCAGACTCCCTAGGGAGTCACTCAGATCTAAATATAAAAAGTGGCCTCTTAAACCAGCCAATGGCAGGTCATAAGCCCTGTAATGCCAAGACTTCCATATACCCTTCTCAAAACTGTTTCCCTCTCTGTTGCAACAAATTAAGATCTAAGATCTATAATCATCATTCATCCCTATTAGCACCCAATAGCAAATCACTTATTCGTCATCATTCCCTGTCTCCACGTAATACTGCATAGGCACTGCGTTGAAACACCAACCGCATCGTATTTTGTACACGAAGTCAGTCCAGGGACTATGAAATTATTTATTGTATCGAACACATTGTAAAAACGATTTTTTACATTAATATTGCAGTGGTGCACGGGCACTTGTGTACCAAATCACTCGATCGACCGATCATCCGTTACATAAAGGTAAGATAATCAGTCTTGCGCTTCCGGTGCAAGCCTAAAGACATCATTTTTTTTGTAATATTTATTAATTACATCATTTCAATATTTATTCATTACATCATTGCATAAATAAAGTAAATTGTAAATGTACAATATTGGAAAACGTCACCAGTGTAAAATATTTGGGTTTAAAAATAGATAAGTTCATGAGATGGAACCTACAAACTGAAGAAATTTCTAATAAAATAAAACGTTTAATTAATTTTTTCATACATTTAAGAAATATACTAAGGATTAAAGAACTAAATGATCAACACTGACGTATGGTCTGATTAGCTGGGGAAGCTGCACCAAAACGACTATGGCTTCAGCAGCTATAAACCATACCGATACCGGAGTGATTCGCTCTTCAAAGAACTTCAAGCGCTGGGTATTTGTCAGCAGTATATACTGAGGTTAGTTATGCATTGAGATGCGTATTTTTCCCTATTGAGATAGGAAAAAATACGCAACGGTTTACTATGCTCATAATACTAGACTCTCCAATAAGGATCTGATTCTACAGAGAGGAGTCAATACTTTTTTGGCTCTTAAGCCAGCAATACTATATAGGCCTGGGGATATATAACCTAATACCAGATTCATGGAAGTGTGGTGGGATTGCCAGGCAGAGGAAGGTGTTGACTGTATTTTTCATCTGTATTGGTCTATGATAACTAAAATGTTTTTCCCTACCATTTTCCATGCCTATGATTTCAGAAAAATGCAGAATGCTGGCTACGACCTCACCCAGATGCTTACGGGTCGTGGTGGGATCCTGAGCTACCTGCATTGCTTCAAGCTCTCTGAGATTGACAGCTGCCCATGCGACAATGAAACTCCTCAAGATGTCCCTTACAGGTGAGGGACATCCCGAGAACATCCTCAAGAGGTTGATGCATTGCCCCTTTTTCAGCTTTCAAAGACAACAGCTAGAGGCGCGATGCAAAAGCCTTGGTGAAGATCTATGCGACATCCCAAAGGGGATAGATAATAAAAAACTCCCACGAGAGGTAGTATCATACGAGTACATGGTCAATATAGTGCAGGCAATTGGTAAAATAAACCAAAGTAAGGAACAAAATGCCGAACACTCCTCTAGTGGAACGGAAGGCCTGTTGACTTCTGCCAACAGGCCGGCTTTTGCTGAAGAGTTGTAAGTGGTTTCCTCTCCACGTGAGCAAATGCTGAGAAGTTCCTGATTGGCCCACATTAGTATATTCCTCCTGATCCCAAAAGTTTAGATAAATTTAAAGATTTTTCATTGCAGAAAAATTCTTATTTTTTAAATACAAACCTTGTATATTTTAATCAAGGTATATAATACAGTAACTCCCATATAAATATATATATTAAAACTCTATTGGTCGGAGAGGGTCGGAGAAATTGTTGTCCGACGTAAGCTGATTTCTAGTGTTACTGGTAATGACTTAGGATTTAGGGATTTAGGTATTATTTAGGTGTTCATGGTTTATTTATTGTTTACTTTTAAATCTGGAAATAGGGCATACATAATAATAAAATTAGAATTATTTTTTATTTAATATTTATTTATTTTATTTATTTATTATACGGCACAAGTGCCTTTTACAATATAAAATATACAAAATAATAAGTTAGTTAGATATACAAAAAATTAAAAACAATATGGGTATAAAAAGAAAAAAAATAACGAGAAATATATATATACATGTATGTATGTCAGCATACAAAAGATATAAAAAATATAAAATACATTATTTACTGCCTTAGAATGGGGAAGCTATCCCTAGTTAGGCAGTTTAGATGACTCACCAGCAAAAATAAGAAATATGTATGTATACTTTTACTTAATCTTTTAATCTACTTTTAATCTATTTTATAAATAATTCAATGTAAATTGCAGTAATAAATGTGTGAAAAAAATATTTTTTTTAATAATTGCATTATACATACATTTTTTGAGTACAATTACACAGCTTATAGCGACACAACTAGGAACAACCAATGCCTGTGAACTTATCTCGAACGCTGATATCCGTGGTGTCTATTGGGAATATTGCAGTGTAAAGACACATTTTAACCTATATTTTCGATCGATATTTCACACCAATATTGTCAGAATTCGACTCCGTAACCTCAAGCGAAGTAGACGACCGTGCAAACCACCAAATTACGAGACAGAACTATCTCCAAACTATTTATTTTTTCAGGATTTACCTGAAAGTAGCCATTGAGTTTAAAACCTTCGTACTAACCAGAAACAGGATTTTGGACTAGTGATTTCCACTAACCAATTACAAGCTACGAGATATTTTTATTAGCAGATAAAAGCGTACGGACAAGGGTGTTAAATTAAAACAGCTCCCTTTTAAAATATTTTCAAATTCTCCGTAAATTGGTGATCAATCATTATGATGCACCCGTCGTACCTCTCTTTAATTTAATATAAGGATTGAAACAACCCCATTAAAATCATTAACCTTAATTGTTTGCAATGTTTACTAAGGGGGTGGAGCCCGCTTGACACAACATAATAGAGAGCGGATGGCAACTAAGAAAAGTATTGGTTTAATTTTTTAATCTTATTTTTTGTTTTGTACACCATTTTGTGGAAAGGAACTAAATTATATTGCTATGGTATTTGTTACAATCAATATATATAGTGTAAAGTTTCCGCAAAACAAGTTTTGTCAAATTTCCATAGAAAATAAACGTAAAAATATCATTTTTCAATAAAAAGTAAGCGCCATCTATAAATAATTAGTTTCATATTTTCATTTAAAATCACCTTAAGGCATTTATTAAGACTAATGTGTCAAATGTTTCCCTCGGCACGGGACACTCCAGCGAGGGAAAATTAGTTTAAATAAAAAAATAATCACTAATAATGAATATCTTAAAATTTCTCAAAAAATGAAGCTGTTAAAATTATTCTTAATTTTATAAATCAATTAACAGCAATGAACCTGCATATTGCGTAGATATAAAAAAATAACTTGTCCTAACTTCATGTAAAAAATTATCGAGATACGCTCTACATTTTCTCAATATGAGATTTATTATTTATTATAATTCCTTACTAAATAATTATTGTTTAAAAATATTGGTTACATTATTTTATGGGTTATTTATTTATTTAAACAATTTTAAGTCTAATCTAAAAACATGATTTTCAAGCAGTTGAAGTTTTATGGTTCGGCTTACCTCGAGTAAATGATGATTATACAATATTTGATGTTTTATTTTTTAAAATCTTTATCCATATACATATTATATTTATAAATATGTATACACTAGATGCAGGACTAAGCTCCCGTCTTGTTTCCCATTTAACTTAAGTTCCGGAACTTAACTTGTAGTCAGTAAATGTGAAGCTGCTTGAAAAGGCGCGGCATACGGTTTAAAATTTGCAGTAAATTGACATATATAACGCCTGGATAACACCTGTTCTCCTCTACGGGTGCGAATGTTGGCACCTCGCTAAGGCCCAAAGCAGCAGAATTCTGAGTTTTGAGAATAGATGTCTCAGAAGAATATTGGGTGTGCGGTGGTTTGACTTTGTGAGGAATGAAGTGATAAGGCAACGGACGCAGCAAACTCCGGTGACAACTGTCATCAAGCGGAGGCGATACGGTTGGCTTGGCCATGTGCTGCGGATGCCTCCTGAGAGCCTTAACCACGCTTGCCTACTTTACAAGGCATCAGGCTCTCGACGTCCTGGACGTCCACTGCAGACTGTTCGTCGGCAGTTCGTCTCAGAACTACAGGACGCGAACCTGATTTGGGAGGATGCACAGGAGCTGGCAGCCAAAAGAGATGCTTGTAAGATCTTTGTGGACACCATATGCTCCGACTAGGGAGCGGAAATGTTTTTTACTCTACTACCCGTTTTGCACGGCAATGTTGACGCGACAACGCTCATTTCTCGCAACATAATTTCACACTATCGTTCTATGAAGAATAATCTATTAATCTCATCTTCGACATTCCATGCTCACATACTAATTATATGAGGAGTAGCACTCTTCGAAGAATACATACTACCTATGATGACGGTTTTAATGACATCGCCATATTACTCTGTAAATACTATAGTTTTATCAGATCTGTTAAAGACATTTTAAATTTATCTCCCGCTTAACTTTTAACTTAGACATACATCTACTACCTGTGTATCTTATGAATTTTTGTTGGTTGTGAAATTTTTAGTGATAAATATAAATGTTCATGGAAGCAGAGAGAGGGGAGGAAGGTAGAGTTAGAACTAATATACCATGTCTTCTCCCTTTTATGTGGGCATTTTTTATTTAACTTTTTTAATATTTATTTTTTAGAATTAATTTTTTTCCCCTCTCCTTCTGTATTCATAATAAATTAATGTAAAATGTGTAATTGGTCTTACTTTGTTTTACGTTTACTTGTACCTTGATTTTTTTTTTTAATTTCCATAATAAATAAATAAATAATTATACCTCGGTGTATATACTATAGTATTATATACATTTTTATACACTAAGAAGTGTATTTGTTTGTTTGTAATTCCTTCACGTCTCAACGGAGCGACTTATGGTCATTTGTTTGCATAGTGATAGTTGAAGGGGTGAGAAGTAAAATAGAATACTTATTTTTTATGTGTATTTTGTACGTAAATACGCGAGATAATACGGACGCGAGCGCGTTTGGAATACCACCCCTGAATGTAACGGTTGTGGTACTGGGTGCACACTAAAACGGAACAGAATAATAATTTGTTTAAATAATCATCATTCCCCTTTCCGCACCCAGTGGTGCATGGGTCACAGCACTGTTAAACCAATATATATTCTTATATCCAGCATATACACAAGAAATTAGGTTGTTGTCCTGTGGCTACTGTCTTGGACTCACGGATCAAAGGTCCGTGGTTCGAATCCCTTTCTACCCCAACTTAATGAACATATTCTAATTGTGAGTTATTAACAACTCATTTAAAACGCCCCTCGAAATTATGTAACTTATAACAACGCAAATATTTCTTTTTAACAAAAAAAATGCAACGTGTTTCGATTATCTGTTAGTAAGGTGATCAGTTTTACGCTTCAGATGCCAGCCATGAAATATCGCTATTTTAACAACCTTTAAAATCAATATTTCACGTCCAGTTTGCCAAGAGTCGAACCCAGTACCTCAAGAATGGTAGGTGAACATGCCAACTGCTTCTCGACGAGTCGGACTTAGCTCCACTCGATTCCCTTTTTATTCTTAGCGGTGGGGGTGAGTGCTATGCAATCTCCTGATGTCACTGCGGCCTTTAAAGATCTATTTTGATGGGACTCGATTCTCTTATTCAGGATGTTAATCTGAGAGCAGCTGTCGAGTCGAAAACACTCGTCCAGAGTTCTGGTTATGCTTTATCTGCCTGGTCGCAGATAATACAAATTTTCAAAATAATAAGAACGATAAAACAAAAAGTGGATATTTTGTTTAAATTTTGCAACATGTTAATCTTGTCGTGATCTCTTCATCTGCCCTTACATAAATGTTTAAATAACTTAATACATTTAAACATAAATGATAAGAATATTTAACCGACAAACATGCTATTATTAATAAATATTATTATAATCATTTGACCTCTTTTTGAACTGGTTCAATCTCCATACAGAGAAGTTAGTTATAAAAGTCAAAAAGTTAAGTTGATGTTAGGGGAATCACTGAAGCGCAAAAGTGTTTAAGCGATTTCACTTATATATTTACATTGCATAGTTAGGTTTTGTAGGTACCCGGCCGTTGGGTACGCATTACGCATCAATGGGTTTAATACTTTACTAGTTCTGTGGCGTGGGAACGGATGTAAAGTTTATCATACTTATTATTGCATAATTACAATAAAATCAATGTAATTATTTGATACGCATCGGCTAAAAACTGTTACAGATTAATAATTAATTCTATTGAGGTACAGTGGAAGCGCCCCGAATTGGATTTGCACATTATGTTGTTAGTTCAAAAATATTGTCAATTATTCATTTATTTATTTTATTGGGTTAACAATCAGTTTGTACGAGTATACAAATATTGACAGTTTCGTTTTAAATTAGTGTAGGACACTCATACACACACCAAAAAAATTGTTTACACTTAATACAATAATTTAAATTATGTTAAGTATAAGAAATGTAAACGAAACGAAATAAAAAATACGTAAATAATAATAAAGTTAAATATATGCTTCTCTCAAAATTTCTATGATTTTTCACCTAAATTTACACACTTTGTCACAAAAAATTATTTAAATGATCATCAAACCCTTATTCGCACCCGATGGTGCATATGGCACTACACCTTTAAATCAAATCCAGCGTATCTCGATCATTTGTTACGCGAAGTCAAGGTGATCAGTCTTACGCTTCGTGTAAAAAAAATATCTAAATATGGCTGCTGTTGGAGAACCTTCAAATGAGGTGCCCTATGTACCACTGGGTGCGGATAGCACAATTATTACATCTGTCAAACATGAAAAACAAATTTATATTAATAAACTATTTAACAAAAAAAAACAATAATTGAGGTACTTTACATTCAAATATTTAGGTACCTCGCAAAAGTCAAGAGACAGAAGTGTTGAGGAAATGTGGATGTTGATGAGAAGTCATAAGCCCTGCCCTGTAAATGCTTAGAATTCTATATTCCCTTCTCGAAGATTACCTTTTGTATGTACCTAATAAATAATGAGGAAGTTCAAAGTTACGAGAAATTGGATTTAAAAAAAGTTTTCTTATACGCGGTAAAAATTAGAGCATTTAATGGTATTGCGAAGTATCTCGAAAACGCAAAGAAAAAATTAAACGTTTTGAATACAATAAATTAATGTCTCGATAAAGTAATTATTTTATTCGTTTCTTCATTTTAGCTTTAATTTTCTTTTGTGGTGATTTATTTTAAAAGTACCTGTTTATAAAAAAAGGAAATGTATTTATTGCAACTAAATGGACTAAATACGTACGTAAATAAATATGTGTTATACCTACTCGACACACGTCAATAGATTATAGAAAGTAAAGGGGTAGTAAATATATTATTAAAAAAATAATTATCTTACCTGCATTTGTATCCAGGCGTCAGCGAAAGAGCTGTTACTTTGATACGATGGATGTGAGTGAGTACCAGACCAATTTTCCGAAGCACCTGGCACGATCTACAAAAGCAAACAACTCGTTTAGATAGAAAAAGATATATGAGGTTATTCGAAGCAAACTTAGAAATCTCCATTGAAGGAGTTACTGAGATATTTGCCAAAAACTTTGAAAAAATCATTGAGATATTTTCTAATTATGCTTCACCAACTCAATGGAGAACGCTAAGTTTGCGGTGTCAAGTAGTATAATTGAAATCTTTTTTCGCAAGACTTAGTGACGGTTTTAATTTCCGCTATTATTTCGGTAGGTAGGTTTTTATGTATGGTCTATTTTGGCATCAATAACTATTTTTCCGTTTTTGGTGGAGATTTCTAAGTTTGCCCTAAACACCGTCATATATTTTCTACAATACTCGTACTTGGAGCATGTCCAATGTTTGTACACTCGTAGGCGATGGATTTTACCCCCAAGGAAAATAATATCAACAAGGATGAATAATTTTTAAAAAAATAACTGTAGAACATAAATAGTGTAGAGATAAATGAGTTTGACAAATATATACACGTATATACTATATTATTTACTGTGTTCTGTTTTTACTATGTCTTTTATTATATTTTAAAATATGTTTTTTTTACTACCTTTATTTAAACATGTGATTTTTAATTTCTTTTATTCTAAATTTGGTTAATGTTTTTGTATTTTAACTATCGTAGAATGAGGTTTAAATAACTCTAGTTAGACAGTCACAGCAACTTTGTATAAATGTATAATTTTATGTAAATTATAATAAATAAATACTAAATTAAGAATAAACAAATAATAAATAAATTATGAATAAATAATAAAAATAAATTATAAATAAATAAATGATAAGTAGATAATAAATATGGAGTAAAATAACAAATATATAAATAGTCGGCATTGTGGTCAGCGCGTTTGCCTGTTATGCAAGAGGTCTCGGGTTTAATTCTGGACGTGGTTGATTTGAAATATTTATTTAAAGGGTGTTTTCACACTAGAATATTTCATGGTCTCTGGACTGGTACCTGAAACGTAAGACTGATCATCTTACCTTCATGTAACAAAAAAACTATCAAGACACGCTGCATACCAATGCAGTGCGCTGTGCACCATTAGGTGCAGAAAGGAAATAATGACGATGAAAATAACAAATTATAAATAGATAATAAATAAATAAATAAATAGAAAAACAATTAATAGACAATAAGTAAATAAGAAATTGATAATAAACAACTTTTTTTTAAATCGTGTAATGAATCTTGTTCTTCTTCTTCGGCCTTCTGTCCTCCACTGCTGGATATAGGCCTCTTCCATATGCTTCAATTTCTTTCGGCCGGTTTCTGCTTGCAGTCAATTTTTAGCCCCCGCAGCAGCTATGTCGTCGGACCATCATTTTAGAGGTCTTCCGACGCCTCTCTTATTCTCCCAAGGTCTCCATCTAAAAAAAATAGGGGTCCATCTTGCGGGGTCTTGTCTCGCAACATGTCCTGCCCATTGCCACTTCAGTCTTGCTACGTGATCCATGATATCCACTATTCTGGTTCTGTTCCTAATTTCCTCATTTCTTATTCTGTCTCTTGAGCTTATACCGAGCATGGGTCTTTCCATGGATCGCTGTGGGCATTTGAGTTTTTCTACATTTCGTTTTGTAAGGACCCTGGTCTCTAATGCGTGTGTAGTCAGTGGCAGTATACATGATTCATATGTTTTCCTTTTCAGACAAATCGGAATCTCTTTATTTCATAGTATGGGTCTAAGTTTTCCAAAAGCTGCCCAACTCATTTCTTTTATTATAGGCATGAATAGTGCAATAAATAACATTTAAATAATAATTAATAAAATAATAATAAACCATTAAACGCACAGCTATTCACGGGAAAATGTTTACCTTTTTTTATTTAGTATAAGTTTTATTTATATTCTTATGTATTGTTTTATTCATTGATGTGCGTTTTTAATATGTTTATAACTACTTCAATACTCGTATATTATTCATGATCAAGTGACGTAAGAATTACGTATAATTGATATTTAACGAATAATTCGTGTCAGTGTGGTAAAGTGGCCAGCGCGTTTATCTACCATGCAAGAGATCTTGGGTTTGATTCCCGATATGTTTGACATGATTTTTTTTAAAATTAAATAAGAAATATTTGCGTTTTTATGATTAACCCAAATATTTCATTTTGACGGCTATTTTCAACGAGTTAATAACTCACTATTAGAAAATGGGATCAAGTTGGGGTAGAGCGGGATTCGAACCACGGACCTTTGAGCTGTAAGTCCGAAACACTAGCCACGGGACCACAACCCGATCATGTGTTTTTACACTAGAATATTTCATAGTCCCTGGACTGGCATCGGAAATGTAAGATTGATCACCTTACTTTCATGTTACAAAAATGATCAAGATACTCTGCGACTGGTGTATCAATGAAAGGCTTTATGCACCATTAGGTGCAGAAAGGGGATGATAATTAAAAATAATGAAATAATTATTGTAACTTAACCAACTGGTCTAAGAAGAAGTATAAAAACTAGAAAAATATTACTATATACTAGAAATTATTCAATCAGATAAAGGTTTCAGCTCTTTATCATCACCTAAATCAACAGATGGGAGAATTTAAGAAATATGGATGTTCAAACGTAGGCAAAATGGTAACTATTACATTATGACATGTCATTGGCTGGTTTAAGTGATCACTTTAATAAATAAATCAATTTAATTCAAACCATTCGGTTAGAATCTCACTCGCATCAATAAAGGTTTCAGCTCTTTATCTTTACAAAGATCAACAGATGGAAGTATTAAAAGAATATAGCTGTTCAAACATAGGCGGAATGGTGAATGTTACAGTCTGTAAAGTGGTCACTTCAGAGGTTCTCTTCCGCTTATTCTAGTCAGTTCTGCCGATCGGTCCGTTGACAGTAAGCAAACCGGATATCTTTCACAGCTCTCTTATCATTGGTGATTCTTATGAACTAGTGACGTCGTTCAAGGTAGTTTGTTTTTATGAAAAAAAAAAAATCGTACATTTTCAAGAAATATTGCTGTACAATTTAATGCTCTCATTTTTACCGCGCGCAAGAAAACATTTTTGTATCTAATTTTCCGCTAAGCTAAAGTTCTTTATTGGAAAACAGTGGTAAAACATAAAATAGATACCGTCACAATAATGCACAGTTTAGTACCTACTTAAAATAAAGTAACAAGCAATTTTATACAATAATTTCAGCATGAAAGTGTTATACTTCAAAGTTTAATATCAAAACATCATCGTGTCAACCGATTTTAGTACTTGATTTGTTACAAAACAGTCGCAATATATGAAGAAAAAAAACGTGAGAGTCAAACTGCTTCCCCCAGAGTCCAGAGCTTCCAGAGATTTAAATTTGCGCATACGTGGACTTCAAATTCAGTACTCAGCGCCCGTCGCGAAATAATTAACAAACGTATGCAGTTCCCTTTTCCTGAATAGGGAAATATCACTTTTTTTTACATTTTTAAAGTCATTTTAATTTTGTAATTTTGAATTCCCGAAAAAGCATTCATTTCATTGGCCACGCCCCTAATACGTCATGATTCACGTTTGTTTGTTCCTGGCCATTGAAATTTGTTTAGAACATCATCACAAATATTGACGTTACAACAACCGAGGCCAAACACGTCGCGTTTTTCTAGCAACGTATTTTCGAAAAATTTATTTTTTACATTTATGTACGAAAACATTTCCCCACAATATCCATATTGATTTTGAATGGACAATTAATGATTCTAAATCCATTTCATATATTTTTATTGGTATTCGTAGTATGTCATATTACCCTATTAGATGGACAGCAGCCATTTTTACTATAATCTTAAGTTCGCGCGCAACTGCGCATGCGAAAGGTTGCGAATCGTGTAAGTTGCAATTTTTTAGAATTTATTGAATGAACATTGAACCTTTCATAAATTGCTACAATTGACAACAAACTGATTTTTTAATGATTGGTTGTACCTAGTTACGAAAATTATTATTTGACCTATAGCTGATTTATTCGATAAAAAAATAGGCATTAATTGCGAAGTCAATTTTTAAGGAAAGCCTTTCATCCGATCGGGCCGCGAATGGTAAGTATCTAAATATATTTATAATTAAATGCGCTTCCTTATGTAATATCAAATATAAAAAAGAATAATAACAATAATAATCATAGTTTATTAACAAAATACGATTACTTTATCTACTTTTTTTTCAATAAAAAAAACCTTTATAAAAAAACAAAACATTAAAAAAAAATCCTAAACTTGCCAAAAAAGAGTCTGGCTCTTGTGTTTGGCAAGTTTACAAAATATTATTTTTAAAAAAATCAAATCAAAATAATAACATAAATAAAAAATTAAACAATTGTAAAAATTGAGAAAACTTAATACTAATAACAAGTAAAAAAATAATAAAAACAAAAAAAATTATAAATTGAAAATACACAGGCATATATTATAAATACATTTTTATTTTCAAAATACGGTTGATGTTAATTATGTCAGGAAGCTTTTCTTTAATTTATTCTTAAATTTTCCGTAATTTATCTCTTGACATAGATTTTGTGGTAAATTATTGAAAAGCTTCCGTCTTATATAAGTATAATGATGTTTGGCCGTGGTAGTTTTAATTCTCTGTAGAGCGAGGCATCCTGTTCTTAACCTTCCCGTAATACGGTCCGATGGGAGGCTCTCCTTATGCATCTGGAGCATACAACACTTTCCGTAGATATCTTCCACTCTTAAAACAATTAATTCTTTGAACAGTTCGGTAGTTGAGAACAAGGATGGTTTATATAGTA
Organism: Micrasema longulum; assembly: GCF_059751315.1. NCBI lineage: Eukaryota > Metazoa > Arthropoda > Insecta > Trichoptera > Brachycentridae > Micrasema > Micrasema longulum. The sequence goes on along the minus strand of NW_028277642.1, from coordinate 471,261 downwards.
TAATTTTTTTTTTTTCCTGTAGAACATTTAAGGGTGTAAGATGAGCGTTAAAAGCCCCTCCCCATCCAACTATTGCATATTGAATGATTGACTGTACTAGAGCATAATAAACTGTCTTTAATTGATCCGTCGATAAGATACAAATAGGTAATAGATTTCTCTGAATCATGTCTAGTCTGCCTAACTAGGTACATCCTATTTTAAGGCAGACATTTTTATGCAAAAAAAAAATTTTTTTTAATAATTAAAAAAATATTACTACCTACTAGTTAATTTGCTTTACTGTTATACAATATTAATTTATACCATTTATTATTTAAAAAAATATTTTGAGTAAATTTTCCGATTTTTCTCGACCTAAACCCAGTAAGTATTTTTTTTTTCAAATTAAATCGATCTAAATTTGTTACAACAGAGAGGGAAAACATTTTTGAAACAACATATTAAAGGAAAGTTATTATGAAAACTAAAACAAATTAATTATTTACAAACAACTGAGTGTAAGAATGGAATAATAATAATAATTATTATTTTTAAAAAAACAATACAGAAGAATAACATTTTAGAGAAGGAAATAAAGAAGTCTAGGCGTTTACAGGGCTTATGACCTGTTATTGGCTGGTTTAAGTGGCCACTTTACACACTAACATTCAGCATTCTGCCTATGTTTGAACATCCACATTTCCCTAACTCATCCATTTGTTGACTTTTGTAAAGTAAAAGACCCGCAACCTTTATCTGTGGGTGAGATTCATCCAGCTGAACCGTTTCACTACAAACATTTGGACATACTCAAATTGCTGAGAATCAGTCGTTTACTAACTTATAGAAAGACCTCCACATGCTCCACAATAACATTACATTCTTGCGCAGAAATTTATATTTTATAATTTTAAATAATTTTTGTTTCCATATTTGATTATTCACTCAGTGAATTGTTGAATACAAATATTTTTTAAACAATAACGTGTAGTTTTAATAATAAACATGTGAAATTTAAAAATAATTACTATTTAATTGTTAAATTTTAGTGTATCAGTTTGATGTTATTATTTTTATTCACAAAAGTTCATAAAAGTGTAAAATTAAAAAAAAACTTGTTTTAAAATAAATAGTGTTGAACGGTAACAATGTGATGGAATAGTATTGATGTTTAAGAATATGAAAGACATAACCTCCACAATACATCACATACAAATAATATAATCACTAGATCCTCAACACATAGACAACTTAAACAAATACAAACTAAAACCACTTTCGGACAAAGAGATTTTGAGTATTTTTCGATTAAAATCTATAACCTACTTCCACTATCTATTAAAACAATTAGTAATGAGAAAATGTTTTAAAAGGCTACAAAAAATGGATAGTGGAGCTAGGTAGAAGTAAAATGGATTGTCTCATTCGCCCATACCAATATTGAATCAACTGCTCCACAAGTGTATAGCTTATGTTAGGTTTTTGTTATTTTCATTGTGTGTTTTGTAGTATAAATAATATAGAGGTACATAAATACCTTGTTTTTAAAACTGTCTGAATATTTGTTAATTATCTTCGTTTTTTTAAGTTAGTCTTCTTTGTTTATTCTCAAATGTAATTTTAAAAAAGTATCCTCAGCACGGGAAACCCCAGTGAGGTCACATTATTTTATTTTTTTCATTTAAAAAATATGAATAAATAAATAAATAATAATACCATTAGCGAACCGTGATTTATTTTAAAGGTAATGTACAAAAAAAATATTATTTATTTGTACTTACATATAAAACCATAATACGTAAGTAATACAATTATAAACGACTATTTTTCCTGTGGTTCTGTGAAAATCAACTCAAACAACAATAATTATTAATGACGCGATATACGTAAAGTTATTCTCCACTATTTTAATACAATACTTCTACAAAAGTTTATTAAATAATAGCTCAATGACATTCAGCAGTAGCTGTCAACACTGAGCACTGGGTGATTCCTTTTAAATTTAATAATGCCTAAAACGGCTACTGCATACGCCATATGTCCTATGTGATACATAATATGTCAACGGTATCATATCAAAGAAAAATAGTCCTTCGGAAATAATGTTCTAAATACTATTTTCCAAATAGAGAATCCTCAAATAATCTTTGTAATCTGCAAGCTTGTTTTAGTACTAAAAAAGCTGACTTGGGTTAAAGATAAAATACAGTGTACTTTTTTGTAAGGATAAATAAGGTGAGATAATCGGCTAGTTTTATCGTTCACTGAGAACAGGCTGGGCGCTGGGCGTACTTGATAAATATTTTTTTGTAAGAAAATATAAAGCGTAGTGGTGATTAATAATGAAAAACTTTATTTATTTTTACATAAACATATTTACTTTAAAACATTATTACCGAACGTCAACTTTAATGGTAACCTGTGCATAATCGCTTATTTTGACAATTCGCCCCCGGTAGGTACTCCCTAGTATTATTATTATATATTTATCCAACCAATGTACAACTAAAAAATAAGTAAAATCACAATCAAATATAAAATAATTTACCTTTTAGAGTATACATGAATTGTTTTATTAATTTATTTATCATTTTGTCAAAGTAAGGTACGTATTGGGTGACATCACCATTACAATTACAAATACTTTCTGCAGTAAGATAGAGCCATCAAGTGCTCTTTAATTTAGATTTTTAATTTGTATTCGATATGATCCTTCAAGTAGATGTTAAAATATTGTTTTCATTCATATGCATGGTAGGTAGGTATCTTACAAGTTAACGAAAATACTACAAACTTAATCCAATTCACAATACCAAGAACATTGGCGGCCTCCGTGGTGTAGTGGTCAAGACGCTTGACTCACGCACGGAAGGTTCCGGGTTCGATTCCCGGTGAGGACACAAAATTTAAAATGTGATTTTTCTCAAGCCTGGGTGTTCTGTGATATAATTCACCACTGTAATTGGGCCTCCTGGCCTGTTGTGGTGCAAAAAAATAATAATAAAAATATATATAATAATAATAAAAACTTGCAAGCAATATAACTTAGATTTACCAAGGTTGATATTTTTTATGACAATGAACGTAAATTTAAGTAAAAAATCATTGAAATATTAAGAGAAGCACACATTTCATTCATAATTATTATTATCTACATCTATTTAATTGATGATTTTCATACTTTGTTTTATTTAACACGATTTTATTTTTTATGTCTTGAATTATAAGTGTGTGTCCTGCACTAATAATGCAATATTTTTTACATGCTGTTTGTTAACCTAATAAAATAATACATAATAGACAGTGCGCGATGGATTTAAATATTGACACATGTTTAAATGAGCCATAATACCTTATAATCGTTTTGGATGACACGGGTACAAATTGAGCCATTTTCAATCCGGCGATTTGATAAAAATGACTGAATTATGATGTTACGAAATTACATTTTCATGTTGCTTTTACGGTTTTGTCGGAAAAATTTAATTAAAATCATTAAAGTATTACAAAACTTTTTTAAAAAGCTGGTTCCTTGCTTTTTAAATGTGGGCATTTAATGCTTTTAATCAAGATTGTTTTTTTTTTATATTCGTTGAAAAAATTTCTGACATTAAATCGCGTACAAACATAACATAAAACATAGTAAAATAATAAGAAGAAAATCCCACATAAGCATAGCAATGATTTATCAGTTTTACGTGCAGCACGTTACACAAAAAATAATGCACAGTATAAATTTCTAATTTATTTATATTATTGTTTCTTACGAAACAAAAAATAAACCTAAAAGAACAGTGTTTCCGAAAAAATAGTATCTTTAAGAAATTCTTGTGATTAATTTATATCGACTTTTCTCTCGAGACGGTGAACGATATATAGTGAGGGTTGTACATATTTTTTATTTTAGTAAAATTCATATGAACGACATTTGAGTAGTAAAATGTTTTAGTAGTATTATCAATATTATTGATAATTTATGTGATAAGAAAGATTGTGACACCGTCGTGTGAGGTAAATATATACCTCGGTAGATAGAAAGAAATGATTTATTTTTGTTAATTTTCTGTAAGTACTATTGTCTTTTTGTTTTTTTACTGAACTCGGTAAAATACAAAATTCACAGAAAAAAAGTTTGGTATTTTGTAATCCAACTTGAAGACGAGACAAAAAAGTATCTGGAAATTAGTAAATAGTTCCTTTTTATTATTGTCGTGGAATATCATCACCAGCTCGGATTTTCACACAGGTAAATCATTATTTTTTTTCACATAGGATATATTATTACTTCAAAACATTGAATATCGTGGTAACATCTCGATATATCGTATTCTTGTTTTTCTGTAATAATTTAGGACTCAAACATTTCTTTAAAAAGAAGTTAATATTCTATAAGTAAGCAAAACACAATATTACACAGTCTGAAGACGCCCGTTAGAGAGCGTCAATTGGACAAATAAACATGTGGAAATACGAGTATACAATTTTATGAAATGTTTATTTTTTATACATATATTATAATATATCTAAGGGCACCGTTTGCCAAATAAATTATTCAATTAAATATTGAAATTTAATTTATAACTTATTTTTATTAAATTATTTTATATACCTATTATTAAAACATATTCCTCCTAGATTGTCACGAAAATACTAAATGTCGCCTCAACTAAAATATGCGTAAAATAAATATTTTGTGCGCTATTGAAATTCCAACTACTTCATCATTATTCCACTTTCCGCACCCACTGGTGCATAGGGCACAGCATTGGTAAACCAAATGTGGCGTATTGCAATTGTCCGCTACTGCCAGTCCAGGATCAATGAAATATTGCAGTTAAAACAATCTTTAAAATACATATTTTACTTTCACCCTGCCATAAATTGAACCCAGTATCTCAAGAATGGTAGGCGAAGTCGCCAACCACTACACTACGTGGCAAGGTGGTAGTCAAATTCATACCAACTAAAAAATCGTTTTCCATTTTATTTTTTTAAAAATCAATAATCAAAGAAATAATCACCATCGTCATTCTCTTTCCGCACCTAATGGTGCATAATGCACTGCTCTGGTACACCAATCGCAGCGTACCTTAATCATTTTTGTTACACAAAGGTAAGACAATCAGACTTACACTTCAAGTGCCAATCCAGAGACTGTAAAATAGTATTCTAGTGTAAAAACACATTTTTTTAAATAAATATTTCATGGTAAGCAAACAAACGCAAGGCCGGAGATTTTTTTTTATATAGTAGGCTGCACCTCGAAGAGTGAAAACGTTTTAAAAAATAAACAATTTTAAAATACCAGAGTTCGTATAATTTACTCAAATATTTAAATTTTCAGACTTCTGCTAGAAAACTTGTGCTGGAAAAATGGAAATCGAGTTGTGGTAGAGTGGGATTTGAACCTGGGACCTTTGATCCGTGGGTCCACAATACTACCTCGGCACCACAATCCGGTTCAAAGATGCATACGAACGTTATCGCCGAAACGTCGGAACGAATCCAACTTACACGGAATCAATGAAAAATATACATATCGATAACAATGACAGTGAAAAAGTCCTACGAATAAAAGCATTTTTAACATACGATATATGGAACGAAAATAAAAAAAAACCTTCTGCGAAATTCACTATTTGTCGCTTACACTGTTCTGCCGATAATGGCTCGATATTATGTTTAAATATTATGCATTTCCAGTGTAACGAGTGCGGTATATTTTTATTTTAATAAATAAATACATTCTGTAACGTGTGATCGGTTAGTATCTCCGTGGCTAAATTCATCAAAATGTGTTAAAACTATTTATATATGAATACATAGACATGCCCTGAGCCCTCAAAAATGATGACACTCGACTCATTCCCAAACGCTCAGTCATGCCCAACGCCTATTTAGTCGTTCTTTGACCGCCAGCTAGGCGTGACGTTTAAAATCAAAACAAAAATGCCTACTTGTGTCATGAAAACGTGTAAAAACCTTTCGGATAAACATTGCAAATATGATTGTGTAACTTTTTATTGGTAAATATTTTTTATGAGTGATTAACATAGCTTAAAGCGGATAATATTTTAATGTTAATATTATTTTTAGTAAACGTCAAATTATGCCTAGCGGCGCAATTGCGAAGCCCTTCTTAGTTACCGTGATGGACTGATGGGGATACGTTTTTAAAATTAGGTATAATAAAGTTTATACTATCTTTTTGTTCCTTAAAATCGTGTAAAAAGAAATAAATGGGTTGAAATTATAAGGAATTTAAGGAAAGAACCTGACTGGGATCCACCAAAATCGAATATAAATACAACATTTTTTTATGTACCAAAAATGAGTAGGGGAGAGGGTGGATGGTTTGAACACAAGGAACCTTTAAACAGGCAAATTTTGTTTTTAAATACATTTAGGTATTTTATCCTAATGGCAATAATATTGAGTTCAGTTGGCTTGTAAATGAGGTTGATGATAATTGTGCATTTTGTTGAAATAAAAGCATGTTGTTTAAAATAAATTTCTAAAATACTCACGAATCTGTCTGCTTCCGCTGTTAAGGAGGTTTAAAACATAATATTTTACTCAGATATATACGTTAGTAATATTATTAAAAACTCATTACTTCGTATTTCGTTTTTTTTTTTTTAAATGACACCCGAAGGAGGCTTTGAATAATGTCAATGAGGAGCCTTTGAACACTGTTCAAAACGTTCTCATAATGTTCAAAACCTCCCATTTCTTATAATATTGACTGTTCTTCTTAAATTTTTACCACATTATGCCTTGAGTATACAAAAATAAGGGCACCAGAGAAGAGATTTCTGAAGCTAACGTGCAAAAGGCAATAGAATATGTGTTGTAAAAGATTGTCGCTCAACGTAATAGCTAAAAGCATACTGCATTATTTTACCGGCTATATAACAAGTATTTATAGGAAGATTACTCTCAGAAGTAATAAAACGAAACATTTTTAAATAAAAATAATGACAATATTTTCAGTTTGTCCAATATAGAGCTGTTAATATGAACATTATTACAACAGAGATGAAGAAAATTTTAGAGAAGAGAATATATAAGTCTAGCCATCTACATTGCTTATGACCTGTCATTGGCTAGTTTAAGCTAGCACTTAACCCACTGTGTAGCATTTACCATTCTGCTTATGTTTGAAAATCTATATTTCTTCAATTTTTAACAAACATCAACAGACAGAAGTGAAGAATTGATTTAAAAAAAAAAAAAATTCTGAAGATAATGTTAAGTTTCTCAGAAAGATAATAGTGAGAGTGAAGTATCGAAATATATTGTAGAAAATATAAATGATGAAGGACAGTATTAAAAATGGACGGACAGTGTGCTAGCTGAAGTAAATGAGGATAACAATGGCAAACATATGCAAGAAACTTTTTCTGAAAATGATTTCATACTGGTAAAATTTTGCACCAAGAAATATGTTGTTCATTATGTCGCTCAAATTGAAAAAAAAATTTTTGTGAATTTTATAAAGAAAAATTAAGGTGACAGTTTTTTTTAGGCAAAGAAGATGTTTCTACAGTTCCCTTCGAGAATATTATTATTAAACAACCTCAACCCAGTGTCAGCGGGGGCACGGCTCATCAAAAAAATAATTGAATTTCCTAATTGTAATTTTTCTTCATTTAATTTGCGTTAAAACCATCATTTAATATTTTTGAGTATATTTTATTATCTTTATTCGTATATACAAAGGTATTTTTTTATATTTGACATTTTATTATTGATTTATACCGAAAAAAACACGTTTTTCGTGCGTAGTTCAAAACCTCCTCAGACCTTCCTTATCCTGGGGTACGTTTGAATAAAATTCGACCTTGCGTAAAAAGATCTAAATGTTAAATAAGTGTACTTTTAAAAACTTTAAAGTTATTTAAAACTATTGATCAAGCCCGTGGCTAACATTTGTAATAAAATTAATTTTTAAAATGTTCATTATAAACACACTATTTTATAAAATATAAATATTGTTAAATCCCTCCACCCTCTTCCCTACCTATTCTTTAATTTTTGGTAGCATATGAGCGCTCATTGAATGCAGTCCTGGTTTAAATAAACAGTGTTTCGTAACTATGGATACGTTTTAGTGCCACTGTTTTTTTAAAAATATTTTACTCTATCGGGCATGTCTATGTATTATATGTCAATGCTTAAAATCATATAAAGTAAATTATTAATAAATTGTAATAGTTATAGTTAAATGAATTATGGTCATATGCCGGTTCCATTCAATTTTATATAATTCTTACAGTTTACCTACCTACTTAAATAATAACGTTTTAATTTACCTATAATACTATGTGAATGTAAATATTCTGCTGTATTAATCAATCACGAATATTACACATTAATTTTATAGAAAAACGTTAAAAGATATAAATGTATCCAAGAGTTTCTATCTTTTTAGAAAAGGCATTGCTAATTATTCCCCGTGGCCCCAAAATATGCAATATGTTACCCAAAGATTGCAAAACCATGACCCGGATTCAATTTAACAAATTTGTAAAAAATTGGTTACTAGATTTAGGTCAAGAAAAATTTACTCAAAATAAATTCCTAATAAATTAATATTGTATTACTGTATAGTACGAGTATATTAACAAGTAGATAGTAATGTTATTGTTTATTTTTGCATAAAAATGTCTGCCTTAAAACAGGTTGTACCTAGTTAGGCAGACTAGACATGATCCAGAGAAATCTATTACCTAAGTGTTTATGTAGTAGATAAAGAAATTGTTATTTTTGTTAATAAACTATTTTCTTTTTTTTAAAGGAATAACCCGCTAAGCCTCTATATTGAGGCTTGTCAGCAGGTGGGATAGAGGGGATATGGAAGAAGGTAATGAAAAATACACCACAACACCCAGACCAATTGAGAAAAAATCTTTCTTGGATTTTTTCTTGCAACTGGCGGGAATCGAACCCGCGACGCCAGTTTCACAGATAGCCGTCTAACCAACTGCGCCACGGCGCCTGTCATGATTATTATCATAATTTAGTTTTTTTTTTACTGAAAAATTTTATCCATCATTATTAGCAATCTGATTTATTGCTTTAAGTTCTTTGTTTAAAATTAGTTTCTGCTAGTGAAATATTAATTAAGTAAACCTTGGTAAAGAAGCTTGTGTAGCTTTGAAACAGGTCGGTAGAAAAAATATAATACAAGTGTTCAAAAACAAAGTTGTTTTATATTTATTTTATTATTGTAAATAACCACAAAGTTAGTGCTTCAAACATAAATTTTACTTTTTATTACCTTTGTTTATAATTGGAATATTCACATGAAATTATTCTGCATGCAGTATGCAAATAAATTAATTTAATTTACAGTCTTTTTATGAGAATTTAATGTACCCATAATATATTCTGCTTTTTAAACTATTTGACGCATTTCGAAAAATCAACTCAAAGTAAGTAGATCTTGCAAAACTTTTTTTACCGAAGAAAATGGTGAACACGTTTTTTATATGTGGTGCCTCTAAAATAAATCGTTGCTCCGATTGAAATGTGGATACATAATTAATTTGAAAGCAAAATGTAGATCTGAATAAAAAATATTGTCTAGTAAACAAAACAATGAAAATGTCACGCAATTCGAGATAACTAACAAATTTACTGTTTTTATTTACAAACAAATTTAATCGAATTGTTTCAATAAATTAAATGATCGCTGATTTGATTTAAAAACTTGCCCGTAGGCATTTGGCGCTTTTACGCGCAAATATTTTGATAGGTATTATAATCCGCAATAAAAAATACGATTTTGCGATGCAGATAAGAAAAATATGCGGCTAAAACTGTTTTCCAAAATACGAAATATGCTCATTTATTTTGTTACTGCAGGTGCCTACCTCCCTACTATCACCATAATTAAATTAATTGTTTATGCAGGCGCTATATTTTTTATTGGAAATAGGAAATGTTTTTTCGATTTATTATATTTTAGGATTTTTATCGATAAATCTGCAAGTTATAAAATACATATAGTTGAATAAAAAGGGCATAAGCATTTTCCTAAATTAATAAGTTGCTTCCATTTTTTTATTTATACATTTAAATTAATTTTTTTAAAAAAAGGCCTGTTAAAATACGCGAAACTAAACATATAAATCAAACTAGAATATTCCAATAAAAAATATCGGATGCTCTACAAGATTGAAATTATTAAATAATATATACACCTAGACTTGAAAAAAATCACATTCAAATCATTATTGTAATCTCCTGGGAGTTGAACTGAAATCTCTGTAAAAGAAACAAGCGCCGTTGTCATCATACCACGGAAACTATGTTTTAATATCATAAGTAAAAAAAAAGTACGAAAACAAAGCATTAAATAAAAAAACAAACAATTTTTTACCTGGTCCCCCAATTGATCTCCTGAGGGTCTGAGCACGCAGCAGGCAACCTCCATCCCCTCGAGATTGGCCTGCGTTGCCGGGCCCTGGGCCTCAGCTGGAGGGGGTCTTTCTGACCTCTTCAGCCTTCCGACCCTTCTAGTCCAGCGCTACTCGAACGCACATCGGAAAACTGATATGAAAAACCTATAGCGCACTTTTCAGATTTTCAGAATCCGTCCCTTGAGGATCATTCACTTCTCACATATTTTTAACTCAGTCTAAGCACGCGTACTATTTGTGAATTGTTTGTAAATCGTATTTCTAATAATCAAGTCCTGGTTTGTTTCCTTTAGCTTTGAGTGTCCGCGTTATTGCGATTGCGATGACGTATGACGGAGCGGCGCGCACACGTGTCTACAGCGCGACGGTCATCACCAAACTGAATCTACCGAGCAGAGAAGAGAATCTAGCAAACCAGTTAACAGTGCCTACGTCCTCTATGTGAGGCTTCTCAGCGCCGCGACGGTGGAAAGGCTTCTACGGTCCCCGTGCACATACATCTATTACGGAAAATCTTATCAAATGCGGTAGACAAAGCGACACGTTATTCCTTTCATTTTATTAAGGAACGATGACAGACTGCTGGACACTGGACAGTAGGCAGTGGGCAGTGGGCATACATTCAAAGATAACGAATTTATATTTCTAGATCCGATGCCCTTTATGATTATCGTTGATATGATGTAATGTGTTACAAACAATAAATTATTCAAAATAATTATAGATTATAAAAGCTAAAAGTACAAAGCAAATCTATGGCTTGCATGTACCAGAGTCCCGATTGTGTCGTAATGTAAACTCGAAACAGGATCTGGACTTTTTTGGAGCAAGACTTTCTAGATTTAAATAATCACTAACATTCATCAGATTTTGCTCTAAGTCGTTATTTTTGTAGCTTTATTTTTAATATTTGTATTTTATTTTAACCCGATCATAAGGAAGCTTTTTTTAATTCCGAATTTCATCTTGAAATTTAAGAGAATGGTTGTTATTGAAGTAACGATTTGTTTTTTTGATAAATCAAAAAGTTTGTTTCCCTACCCCCCTAGAAGCCTCCCGAAGAATGCCTTTTTTGTTTGAATTTTTTTTGTTAATATTTTTACGTAAATAATAAGTCAATTTCAAAGTTTTTAAAAAAATATAAAACATTTTGAAAAAAAAAACAAATAAATTACTATCGATTATAATAAATTGTTGTCTCCCGAATCTATGGTTAAGTTCTTCTAAAATAATAAAACGTGTAACAGTAATAACAATGTTTTTATTTCAATAATAATTTTAACTAATTGTGAAATTATAGCGGAGCCGAATGCCGATTAAAATAAAATAAATATAGGCTTTACGGTTTACTAACCTCCTCTATTTTTACATTATGTAAAAAAATCTCCTTTTTTTAACACTGAAATTGCACTGTGTTCGCGTCAGCGGGGCGTCGTCACAAACAGATGAATTCAGGACACCTACATTTTTAGTCTATGTTCAGGACGCGCGGAAAGAATGCGGTAGTGTGTTTTGACGCCGTCCAGTTGAGTTGAGATAAAAAATATCTCGTCGATATTTACAAATATGTTATATTTTTAAATATCGAGGAACAGACAAGGCTAAAAGTATGGCCGGAGTTAGAAAAGGTTTTTATTACATTTTTAAACCAAAAATTGATCACGTTTACTATTGCATCATTCATCATGAAGTAATTTGTGAGCAAGCTTTTTCAGAAGAAATTTGCAATGTTATGGAATTCGTGCTCAAGATCGTCAACACAATAAGGATGTTCAGTGATTTTTTTTTTTTAAATTGTTAATAGACTAATAAACTATTTCAAATATTTTTTTATTTTTTTTATATCGTATTATTAGCGCTACGATTTTTTAAAGTTTTGTATTTCTGAAATAACTCAGCGTTGAACGTCAGAGGTTTATTTCCGCTTATTCTCATTCAGTTCTTCCCATTGGTCCAGAAGCGACAAGCAGACCGGAAATCTTCCATAGCTCTCAGATCATAGGTTGATTCACATGAACCAGTGACGTCATTCAAAGAAGTGCGTTTTTATCAAAATATTTTTTATTATTTTTTCTGTACATTTTCAAGAAACTTTGCACTACAATTTGATGCTCTAATTTTTAGCCCGCGCAAGAAAACATTTTTTGTATCCAATTTCCCGTAGGGCTGAAGTTCCTCATTGTAGCTAAAGCTTTTTATCATCACCAATTTAAATAATTTTTAGTTGAAATGGAGGGTGAGTTTGCATATTTCCTGCTGCATAGTACTCTGGGTTTAAAGAAGAAAAGTTTGAAAACGAAAAATTTCTTCTATACCTACCAATATACGAGTATGTTACTTATCAAACCTTCAAAGAGCAACAATGTCCAGAATGTGTAGATTAGTCAATTTGTAACACAACTTGGAATTTTTTGGGATAGACCTTCCGGCTTTTCGTAGATCTCTTCACCACTAAAACAGTGTGGAATGCAGATGCAGATGGATTGGCATGGTTTAGCTCGAAGTCTTAAATGTTGATCGTGTTTATGAATATATTGTATACCATTATTTTATTACCCTCGTTCATCTTTGCCACATAGTTTTATGTTATTTTTGTTCAGCTTCTTGTAAATATGTTTATTTATACAACTGTTATTGCTATTGCTAGCTTTCTAAAGTTTTTTTGAAAATGTATGAAAATATGAATAAAGATGGTTTAAATAAAAATAAACGGCTTTGAAATTTCACGTGCTCATGAGACCACGTGTTTACAATAACCAATCAATTATAGCGTTGTTATCTCAGAGTAATAATGCGTAAACTAGAGAGAAGTCCTATCACAATATAATTAAGAATAGTCCAGAAACCGCATACGCACATCAAACAGAAGGCGACTCAACTACTCAAAAATGAGTAGGTTTATGTTTTGACCTATTAGTTTCTTTGTAGACGTCGCTCAGAACGCAACTCCTGATTCGAATTTAACCATGCCGTGTTGTGTCCTTTTAAAGTGTAGAAATACTACTAGGATCTTAAAGAAACAGGATGCAATTACATTTCATGTGTAATTATGAAATGAATGTGTTTGTCACAAATGCATTACTTAAAAATTGAATTATTTTTCCACCTGTCAGATTGTCGAAGTAACAAAATGGAAATATCGTTAGTGTTGCCAGAGTAGTCAAATTTTTTACCCTACTTTGCTCATATAATAAGAAAAATAATAAAAATTGAACTTTGGATTAAACAACGCCATGGTGGACATTTGGCCGACATTATCTTGCAAACATAAAGTATTATTTAACATGATATAAAAATATCCGTTTTAGGTCAAATATAATTTGTTTTATATTTTAAGTTCAAAGTTCATTAATTCAATTACTCTTATGAAATGACCCTTTACTTGTCTACTCTGTTGTATCAATCGATGTTTCCGAGTGCACAATGAAATTTTAGAAAAATAAACAAATTGTTTTTTTTTTACCTTACATTTGTGTTATGGTTATATTCTTCGCGATCTGGCAATATTACTCGGTGACTTCAAGTATGCGCGCGGTGAAAGTGTGTCTAAGTTGGTGAATTATTGGACACAGTCCGATGTATTCAAATATGATTCTACGCTCCTTCTGGAATATTCTTAATTCTATGCCTATAACAATGTTTCATAGAACGCAAGCGATGTTGGTTTGTTGGTTAGCAACCAATTGGTGGCCATTTTGTTTTATTTGACAACATAAACATAACGGTTCGATCGGATGCTTTTGTAGTTGTGCTTGGCTTTGTTTGTAAATAACTTAGATATTTACGTTATAATAAATAAAAATAGACTATGGAGAATTGCAGTGAGTCATTTTTATTATCATTTGCATGTACCATACCAATCATACCATACATGTAAATCGTAATGCTAAAGCCCCATAGGCATTTGTAAATTAATAACATATATTTATGTCACAATTTTTTAAATATATAATTTAAATAAATTCAACGTTTAAAAAAATAAAAACGAAAGAACACTTCAGTAGATAAATATTAGGTAACAGTTTGATTAAGGTAGAATAAAGTACAAATGTAAAAAAAACTAAAACAAATTAGATAATATAACGTTTGGTCAACTGGTTAAAAATTTACACAAAAAAGTTAACAAATGACAATCTATCTTTCAAAAAATAAATCAAAATATGCAGTACATTGGCGTATTATTTATCAAATATATATAAAACGCAATGTTCGTTTGTGTGTCCTCGATGGACTGAATAACTACTGGACCGGTTTACGTGCAGTTTTCAGCGAAATGTAGATCTTTGCCACAAACGTGTTTATAGCTATGAAAATCTTCAATGTCTTAAGTAGAAAAAAGTTAAGATCGTAAATTTAATGATTTTTTTTATCCTTCACCATATAATAAAACATGGTGAAGATGTTATTTTTTAATGCAAAAAAAGTTTGTTTTTGAATGTTTACAAATACACAAACAACATTCGTTTTTAATAGATCGCAATTAGATTATTTCCTTGAATTCCTTATAATTTCTACCCGTTTATTTTTTTTTCTGGATTTTTGGCAATATTAAAATAATATACAAACAACATTCGTTTTTAATAGATCGCAATCAGATTATTTCCTTGAATTCCTTATAATTTCTACCCGTTTATTTCTTTTTACAGGATTTTTGGCAATATTGAAATACAGTGGTGCCTCGCATAACGAACGCCTCGCACAGCGAACGCTGCACACAACGAACTTCCTTTTCGTTCATTTCACGATTCATACAACGAACTTCGCTTCACACAACGAACTTCGCTTCACACAACGAAGTCGCCCACTTCACACGATCACTGCCGATTTATTGCATCCTTCCGCGCAGGCAGTCGTTAGTCACTGAGCAGTACGCTTAACTTACGCACGTGTCGCAGCAATCGTTGAAGAGGATGTAGAGGAGCTTATTGAGGAACACAAAGAAGAGCTGACAACTGAAGAGCTCCAAACACTTCTGGCCCAACAACAGGACAATGCTCAAAGGGAAGCGTCATCTGATAACGAGGAGCAACAATCAAACAATCAACCAATTCCAACTGCTGACATCAAGAACATCCTGGTCAAATGGAAAGCAGTTCAGGAGTTTACCAATGCCCACTATCCGGATTCCGCTGAAGCAAACAGGATCAACGACCTGTACTCCGATACTCTTGTCCGTTATTTCCGGCAGATGTTGAAGAAAAGAGAGAAACAAACGACTTTGGACAGGTTTTTCACTGCACCATCGGCCAAAAAGCGGAAAATGGATGAAGATGTGCAAGATTCGATTATTTCTTAAAATTAAAAAATGTGTGTTTTTTTCATTATGTTTTTAGATGTATCTAAATAAAAATAATAACAAAAAATTTATCTTTTTTTTATGTCATCTTACCATATTTTATGCTACAGAACGAATTATTTTTTTTAACATGTATTGTTATGGGAAAACGCGTTTCACATAACGAACTTTTCGCATAACGAACTTGCTCCTGGAACGAATTAAGTTCGTTGTGTGAGGCACCACTGTAATATACAAACAACATTCGTTTTTAATAGATCGCAATTAGATTATTTCCTTGAATTCCTTATAATTTCTACCCGTTTATATCTTTTTACTGGATTTTTCGCAATATTAAAATAATATTAACTGACATTTCGATACATTTTTGAAATCGCATTTTTAAATGGTGAAAAAAAACGGAGTTAGACATTTAATTAGAAAAAAGAATCCCATGTTAGAAAATGAATTATTTAAAGTTTTGGGATTCGACCATAAACAAGTACCAGTACCAACTTAAATTCAATATTTAAAAACGAATTAGTAGAAGTTTTGGAATTCCATCATAAACGAGTACCCTTTTCTCTTTTCTGTTAAATAGGAACTATCAGGTTTTGGCGGGTTTTTCCTGTTGGTGCCTTTTTCAATTTATGTTAAAAATTTTGTGGAGTTTGCTGCATCCATTCTCTTATTACTTCATTCCTTACAAAGTCAAACCACAGCACACCCAAGAGTCTTCTGAGACACGTATTCTGCTGTTTTGGGCCCTAGTGAGGTGCCACAAATCGCATCCGTAGATGCGAATAGGTGTTATGTAGGCGTTATATAGGCGGCATTTAGTTTTCACCAAATAAATATCCAATCTCCAGACAGCCTTTATACTGTTGAATGTGGCACTTGCTACTCCTAACCACAGTCCCAATTTTTTTTAAAGCTGCCATTTTATGTAACATATTCTCCCAGATATTTGAAACCCTTGACCCTTTCAATGATCTGGATTGACAGAGTCAGAAGATTTTAAGCATCAAGGCACGAAGTATTACACAGTACATGGGTTTTTGCAATATTGATTTTTGAACCCATGCATGCGGAGTACCTATTTAGCTTATCTACAGTGACCTGAAGACCCCCGACTGAATCGTCGATTATAACCGCATCGTCGGCATACTCTAGGTCTCAGAGCTTTTGGGAGGGGAGATGGATATTCCTCGATCTAGTTGAATTGACTTTCTATGGATGACGTCCATAAGGATTATAAAAAGGAATGGTTCAAGGATGCAATCTTGACGAACTCTGGTGGTGACCTCAAACCAATCTGTGAGAACATCATTTTAATAAATAAATAAAAGAACAAATAAAATGAAATAAAAACCAAGTACCTGTTTTTTAAATTTTAATACTTTTATTTTTAAAGATATTTCTTTGTAAGGATAAAAATCACACAAAAACCAATAAAAAGCGTGTAAAAAAATATACATCTAAAAAAAGCAACCATAAATGGTTGCTTTTATAAATTACATACAGTTAGTTACTTTTATTAATTATTATTGGGTTTGTAAAAGTAACCAAATGATTTTGACTAGTATAGATAATGTTACAAATCTTACTAAACGGAGGTATTTATCTGCTTGTTTGGGAATAGCTAACACAGTAGTTTTAATTCATATAAAACACTTGCTAATTCACCCATATTGTCAATGGAAATTTAAAATATTGCTAAGGACAAATTACGAACTATTCAGGAGAGTAAATAAATATGAAAAAGACATTTTAAAACCTATATTTGAATTTGTCATATTGAATTTCGAAAAGTTCCATAGATAGAAAAAAAAAACAGAAGTTTCATCAGATACTCAAAGGTGAGTTTAATTTGAGATTGTTATTTTGCCCGCATCATGGTCTGGTGGTTAGCGTGGAGAGGCCTCAGATTCGATTTCCGACAAGGTTGACATTAAACATTTAAAAAAATGGTATTTTTACACCAAAATTTCACCGACTGACACCAAAAATGCAAGACTGATGGTAGCGCCTTTGTTTAAAAAAGAACTGTACCCTAAGCACAATAATGTGCAAATAAGGGAGTGATGATGACAGGATAAGATATTATAATAAAATTATGTTATTTACGATATTTTGTGTTTACAGATAATATGCGTTTAAGACTTTTATTTTAAATCATTTTCCAGTTGCTAATCACAACGGCCACACTTGTCGGTAATAACCAAGGCAATAAAAATTCTCACCAGGATTGTTTATCGTATTAGCGGTTCTAGTGGAACATCGATTAAAATTTATCTATCGGGATTATTATATTTTTTAATATTGCCACGTCACACTTCGACCTGATGCATGACAGCACCTATTATTGAATGTCTTTTTCGTTTCACGACGTTTAAATAGTATTTGAATATTACTAGGCACTGGTGAATTATATTAATTGAAGATCGAAAATACATACTCCAAAACTGTTAATGTTATTGATAGTCTTTTCGCTAATTAATTAAAGATGGAAAATACTCTTGTTTGTGCACAATTTATCATGCCCAAAATGGCCAACGATAAATTAATCATGTTTTATCGCGATTGATAAAGTTGTTTAAGGACTTTTTAACTTTGTCGAAAAAACATCTGTAATTTAGCAACGGGGCTTATATTTTTTTTATATTAATGTTTATTTTCATATAACATTAAATGACAAAAACTTTAGAGTATATGAAAACATTGTTGTATTTCAATAATTTAAAATGCTTAAAAATGATAGAAAATAGAGTAATTCTCAATTGACACTTCTGTTTTTCATTCTATTATACATACATAAATAAAATATATTTGATGCTCGATTTTGTCAAAAACACACATAAACAATTAACACAATATTTATGACTAGTAATGATATCAAAAAACAAAACAAACAAAGATGCATAAAATATAAAATGCTTTGAACCAAACTGAATAATAATCTTGGCAGTAATTCTCACAAGTATGAAATTAGTATTTACAATGTATATCTGAATGATTCATTTTAACTGGTAGGTAATTAATCATTTTTCTGAAAATGTTCAAATCCATCAAAAGGGGTTTTCCCAATTTTAGTATCATTTACTTTTTGTACAGTGGGTCCATTGTTATTATTAAAACCATAAAAAACTGCTTAGTAAAAATATGTCACAGCTACTTAAATAAATTACACGAGGCATAATAACCTCTTGGTAAGCAGAATAACCCCGTTTGATGGTAGTTTGAATGTTATTTTTGGCTAAAATAAAAAATTATTTATTGCTTTAACATTATTTAATAGTATGCAGTCGATTTATGAATAGTTGATATTTGAGTTGTTACGGAAAACTATTGCATTTGTTTTTCTTATTTTAGAATTTGTTATTATTCTATACAAACAGTGGTGATCTACAATCATAAAGATTAAAAAATATTCTAGTAAAATAAAATCATAATATAAGACACAAAGTTCAATTTTTTTTGTTATAATTACAATATCTACTGGGAAAAAGTATTTTTATAATTTTGAAACTTAAGTTTTTTATTATAGTTTTAAAAAAACTTTAAAATCTCTTTATCAGTTAAATGCTGATCGGT
This sequence comes from Micrasema longulum, assembly GCF_059751315.1. Classification (NCBI taxonomy): domain Eukaryota; kingdom Metazoa; phylum Arthropoda; class Insecta; order Trichoptera; family Brachycentridae; genus Micrasema; species Micrasema longulum. The sequence goes on along the minus strand of NW_028277642.1, from coordinate 451,983 downwards.
CTTAGAACACAGCCTTTTCTTTGTCAAGGCATAAAAATGCAAATATTAGGTTGTTCAAAAAGTAGTTTTGTATTTTGTCGTAAGATGGGGTTGAGCTTAATTTGCTCTGGCAACACAGTACCGATTTTGACAAATAGGCTCGCGTTGGAAAGGTGACATTTCAAATAATATTTTTGATAAAAATAAAGCTTCGTTTTGATCAATCGTGTAAAAGTTATTCCATTTTGAAAATGAATATGTCGAGCGAGGGAATTTGTGGTATTTTGAAGTTTTACTTCCTGAAAGGCAAAAATTGCAGGACCGTGAAAAAATTTGTGCTATTTATGGTGACGATGCTCTAGCACATGTAGCACAACAATGGTTCAAGCGGTTTCGTTCGGGAAATTTCAATGACAAAGATGCACCTCGCTCCAGATCAAGGAAAAAGACGACGAAATAATGGAAAAAGTCTATGAAAATCCACATGGGACCACTCGTGAGATTGTTCAAGAGTTAAACATTGGTCATGTAACTGTTTCAAACCATTTCCATTCTGCTAGATTGGTTAAGAAGCTCGATAAGTGGGTGCCGCATGAACTAAGTGCAAAAAAAAAATATGGACCAAATTACCGCATGTAATGAGCTGCTAAAAAAGTTCAAAAACAAGCAACTGTTGAAATGAGTGGTCACTGGAGATGAGAAATGGATCACGTACGACAACGTGCAGCGGAAACGGCCGTGGAAGAAGCGATCAAGAGCTCCAGAAACAGTCGCAAAGCCAGGATTGACGAATAAGAAGGTTATGCTACGCGTGTGGTGGGGACCACAAGAGTAGCATTCACAATGAGCTGCTCCAGCCTGGCATACTATTGATTCGGATCACTACTGTCAATAACTAATGAGACTAAGCGATGCAATCAAGAATAATGACCAGAATTGACGAAATCCTGTGTCGTCTTCTTCCAGCAGGATTACGCGAGACCACACACATCTATGGTCACCCGACAAAAACTGGAGGAGCTTGGCTGGGAAGTTTTGACCCACCCATCGCATAGCCCTAACCTTGCACCTTCAGATTATCATTTGCTCCAGTCTCTTCAAAACTCTCTTCAGGGAAAGAAATTGAATTCAAGAATTGACTGAAAATCACTTGTCCCCTTTTTTTTCTACAAACTACCGAAGTTCTATGAGGATGGGATCATGGCTCTACCAGAAAGATAACAAAAGACCATCAATAATAATGGACAGTATTCGGATTGATTCTGTTTATTTGAAGAAATAAAAAAATACATTAAAAACAACTTGAAAAATACTAAATTATTTTTGTTTACACTTAAATGTGTTCGAGCAAAGGGAATCCTAGAATGAAGCATATTATTTATTGAGGTGGCAATTAACTTATATTAATGATTTGTCATTTTAAAACTAATTTACTGTCTGTAACACAGGTTTATGTTATATTAAAATAACACTATTTTGAAACACATTCCGTTTGTAAAATTCTTATGATCATTTTGTTTATATTGTGAGGCAATCTACATTTCAAATACAAAACAAAATGTGTGTGTTGTTTTGTCACAAAAATTGTGTAAGCACAACCACTGACGTATAATAAATAGACACATTATTCCTGTACTAGTTGCATCTCAGATATAGAAAATATTGCGTTGCCCTCAACAATTTACCACTGTCATTATTTATGTACATTAAAATATAACTAGTTATCTACTTATTCAAGGACTGTATTTACGAATGAAACTAAATATCTATTTTTTTTGTGTAATTAAAGCATCTTCTCATCACACACGGCAGAAGTTTTCTGAGTAGACTCAAGTCTGATTACGACAAAAGTCGAATGAATGCAAGGAAGGCAGTTACCCACAAATCGAAATGCCATCTACTATGCGTTTGTAACATGTCTACTCAATGATACGTCATTGAATATAATACAATTTAATTTTTGTATAACACATACATGTAGGCATCTACTTCAATATTTGATTTTTAACATTTCACTGAGGATCCTAAACCCAATACTCGACATGTGAAAAATTGGATCATCATCATTCCCTTTCCACACCTAATAGTGAATTGGGCACTGCATTGGTTCACCAATCGCAGCGTATCTTGATAATTTTTGTTACATGAAGGTAAGATGATCAGTCTTACGCTTCAGGTACCAGTCCAGGGTCTAAAAAATATTCTAGTGTAAAAACACCCTCGTAAAGAAATATTTCATATCAACCAGGTTGGCAATGGAGTCCTCTTGCATGATAGGCAAAGACGCTGACCATTACACCACGAGGCCGAAAAATTAAATACTGACTTATTAACCCGTAAGCGAGTATAGCCGTACCGTGTACGTCTTAAATAATTTATGCATTAAGGAGTATGGTGACATTGAACGGCGTCGCTTGTCGAAAACCTTCAATTTCATTTATTCATAAAAAGGACATGACAATCTATGGATGATTGCTGTAAATATTATTTACAAGAAAAATGTACATTTCTTTCATTTATAACTAAACTACGAAAAATACTTTTTTTTTTAAAACTCACTCTTGGAGGTTAATTTCATTTACCAGTTTTAGTTATTTTTAGCTTCACAGCAACTTGAAATAAATCGTTATTTATTAAATAGGTGAATTTGTACTTATCAGTGATTTGTATTATGTTTAATATGATTTATAAACTAGTCTCATGTTCACAACTACATAATACCTTAAATCTAGCAAGACAGGACAATCTAAACCTAATAATACTCGCATTTTATTCACATTAATTCAATTAACATGTTCTAAACATAAACAGCCCTTTATTAAAATTTAATATTTGGTAATCATTGTGCATAGGAAATAACACCGCGTAAACTGATTATGGAAAAAAATAAATGAAAACAATCTGGGAAACTTTAATTTTTTTGACTAGTTTGCAAACATTTCAAAACTATTCACAAGCAGATAACATGTGAAAAGTTCAAATTTATCTAAAAAAATTGTAAAAATGTATAATTTTAGTTTTTGGAAGTCGAATCTCTTCCATGCTTCTTTACAATTTGATTTTTAATCACAGAAAATAATACTTTAATTGACTTAAAAACGATTTTACATATGTTATGCTACTTTTATAATCTTTGAGGTTTTTATTTTTATAATCCATATGATAAAATAATATGAAATCCATAATCTTTTTTAAGGGCTGAGCTGGTTATAATTTTTTTGTACAATCAATAATTGCAGCTGTAGCCTAAAGGACAACATAACAAATTAATCTAAAATATATATATATATATTACTGTATTTAATTCAATTATAAATTTGAATTGCATCAAAATCAAACCATAATTACAGAAAATTTTATCATTTAATGTATTCAACCATGTAAAAATTAGTGCAATCTTTTAAATCAGGAACCAATATAATCCAATGTTTATCAAAAACTTTTATAATATGAGACTTACCTTTCAGATAACCCTTTTAATCCCAGCCTAGTTTGCATGTAATGTACAACAAATCCCACGCAATTTCCTGACAAAAAAATTGTAGGTTATGTTTTTTTTTTTTTTACCTCAGCTGTGTAAGCAAGTTTACAAAATATCCCTGAACTACTTTGAAATTAGTATATAAATTATTGACCACAAAACGTTTTATAAATTGAGGTTAATGGTTGGCTCCATGGGGTTAAACCAGCATTAAACAAGTCTCAAAGTATATTGTATATGTTTTGTAAATCGTAAAATGATACACAATTATATTCTTTCGCTGTTTATAGGCTCATTGTAAAATCCGCCTAGCTGCAATCTGAAAAAAATAAACATAATGGTATAATCGATGTTCCATCATTATTGGGAAAAGTAAAAATCAATATTCCGACTCGTAGGTTCAGAAACAATGAAGTACTGTTCATCGATCAGCATAGAACAAACTATGGCCTTAATTCTCCAATGGCCTGTCTTTATCGTATTGTTAACTCAAGACAAGATCTGAACTTTTTTGGTTTAAGTTTACAATGATTTAAACGAGCACTAAATAAATAGTCCAGATCTTGTCTTGATGTCACTTATGTTTGTCAATGCTTCTTTTCTTTTTTTTAAAATGTTTTAAACTATTATTTTATTGTAATATTTAAACCCTATAAAATGTAAACATGGACAATGTCTGTTAATAAATAAATAAATAAAATAAAACATAATTAATGCAGTATTATTTGATTAATTATTTATTTTTCATTTATTAATGCTTTTAAAAATATCTATTAAGAATAATGATCCCACACTGGGATAACCCACGCCACGGGAAACATTAAGCACTTTTTTTAGCACATAGCTTTTTGAGCATTTTTTTATTTAAGTAGTGCCATTTGCATTTTCCGAGCAAATTATGTATGCATACGGTATCCTAAAATTTATTTAAATATTTCATTAATGTCACTACTTCTTACAAACAGTCTGTATTCCAAATCATCATCTCGACCTCATCCGCACCGGGTGGTCCACATAGCAGGGGCGAATCGTCAAAGTAAGCGATTATGCACAGCTTACCATTATATTTGACTTTAAATTATAATCATTTATAGTAACCATGTTTATGGGAAAATATATAAAGTAATTGTTATTTATTATAAATCACCGTTTATATCTTTCTACAAAAAAATATCTATGAAGTGCGCCCAGCGCCAGCGCCCAGTCCATTCTCACTGAACGATAAAACTAACCGATTACCTCAGCTTATTCTTCCATACAAAAAAGTACACTGTATTTTTCGTCTTTAACCCAAGTCGGCTTTTTTAGTACTAAAACAAACTTGCAGATTACAAATATTTTTAGAAGATTCTCTATTTGGAAACTAGTATTTCGAACATTATTTCCGAAGGACTATTTTTCTTTGATGGGATACCGTTGACATATTATGTATCACATAGGACAGGTGGCGTTCGCAGTGGCCGTTTTAGGCATTATTCATTTTAAAAGAAATCGGCCAGTGCTCAAGTCTTGACAGTACTGTCAATGACAGATCATAATGAAAATATCTGTTGAATGTCATTGTGGTATGTGTTAATAAACTTTTGTACTAGTTTAGTATTCTAATAAAATAGTGTTGATAAAAGCTACGTATATCGCGTGGTTAGTAATAATTGTTGTTTGAGTTGATTTTCACAGAACCACAGAAAAAGTAGTAATTTATAATAACATTACTTACATGTTATGTAAGTACTTATATGTAGTACAAATTAATGAACATTTTAAATAGATTACCTATAAAATGAATCACGGCTCGCCACTGCCACATAGTGCTGCATTAATTCGTAGACCAATCACAGGGCATACTGATCATCTGTTGCAAGGTAAGGTGACCAGTTTCAGGCTCTGGGTGCCCGCCCAGGAACAATTAAAAATTGCAGTGTAAAACCACCTTTGGAATCTATATTTCATATTGACCTTCCCAGGAATCAAACCCGAGACCTCAAGTATGGTAAACGAATGCGCCAACCACTACACTAAGAGAAGAACTTATCCCTGCTTGGTTTCCTTGTTCAACATTTTTACCTTAAGAGTAGCAATCAAGTCAAAAACAACCGTCCAGGATTCTGGTTCTATTTCACACGCAGAACTGTATTATTCATCTGCCCGGACACGGAAGAAAATGTCAAAAAAATATTGGGTATTACCATAAGTTGTATACATTTTTCCAAATGGAGAGAACAAGAGGACACAACAAAGAAAATTGCAACAAATTAGTTAATCATGTATTCTTCCTCATCATTTTACAGCAAATTAGTCAATAATTCATAGCATCTTCACCGTATATTGCGCAAATATCGCGAACAGCTTTTGTAGCTTTAAACTCTCGATGTACGGGAATAGAAGGGGTGTCGAAAATGCCCACATTCGTCTACTTGACATTCCATTTTTAAGGCTTGTAATCAAATAAAATAAGTAACGTAAAAGCAAACACAATATCTTGTAGAGCAGAAAATTTTCTTTCGAATTAGGTAAATGACTAAAATGCCTTAACCATTTTATTTAATTTTGGAGCTCATTTTCAAATTTGGATAAAAACGGACACAACTCGTGCTAACACCTTATAAATTAAAACATATATATATATAAAACTAGTGGACCCAACAGACATTGTCCTGCCCAAACGTTGGCTTGCCTGCTATTAGCTGGTTCAGCAAACGATTTTTTAGCGCCACCTACCGGGTCCAATTGTGAATCTAAACCATCCAGGGATCCACTCAAACACACAAAAAATTTCATCAAAATCGATCCACCCGTTAAGGAAGAGTTCAGTGACATACAGAAGAATTGTGTATATAAAGACAGATATATTACCTCAAATTCAATCTTTCGATTTCTTTTACACACGTCATCTTGTGCTCCAAGAACTCTTCATTTTTTTCTTTCAGCTGAATTATCTGCTCAGATACTTTATCTATCTCTTCTGAAATAAAGAAAGAGACATTTGCTTAGCATAACATACCAAAAATATCATAAGAAAGAATACTAATCTCGCACAGTGTTATTAAATGAATTAATCACAGATTTTAAGATTGAATAGCGCAAATAATGTACTGCCTAAGATTAGAGGCGTGCACTCCATAAGTGCCTACTACCTACCCTATTATTATTATTTTATTTTTACAGTCAGTTAAATAAATGTAAACAAAGAGTCATCGTGTAAAATAATCACCTAAAACGGCCGATATATATATTTGGATAATTTATATAGCGCCGTTTTTGTGAAAATCACCTCAAGGGCGCTGCACAATAAATAAATATCACACCTCGTCTTGCAGCTACAGAGCGCATGGACGGTTGGGATTCTTGTTCCTCGTCTCCAATTATGATATACAGGAGCTAGATTACAGCACGTCTTGCAGCTACAAAGCGCATCGACAATAAGAAATCTAGCCCCTATTTACATTTTTTATTTGACAATAAAGTTTATAGATTTAGTGATATTTAAAAAAAAATTAATAAAAAACAAATTTATAAAAATAGAAGTTAGATTACAACAAGTCTTGCAGCTACTAAGCGCATGGACGAGTGAAATTCTGGCAACTTAAAATTATCAATAAATTTACAAAAACAAACATTGAGCATAATAGTAAATTTGTAAAGTGTTCATGCTAAACAGTAAACAATAAAAAACTAAACAGATTAAGCCCTTCAACACTATGGATAACATAACCTTAGAGTATATATACTCTAAGAACATAACAGATAAAAATATCCGAAGGGTAGGTTTCGTAGATTTTGGGTAATCACTGTCGCACAGGTGCAAACACATGTTTGCTAAATTCCTAGAAGATGGTCAGGTCCACGTGTAGTTGCCAGAGGGGGGAAAGAACATTTTAGTCTGTATTATTTCGTTTTATAATGAGCATGAAATTCCCGCTCAGTTTTATTTATTTTTTACATTATTATTAGACAAACGTGTGTATGAGAGTGGTTTGAGGATTGACGTATCATTTTGTATGTACGAGTATATTGGAAAGAATATTTTGAATCTATTGAGTATTTGTCTATTGACAATAACAGGTCGAAAGGCCTGTGAACACCTAGATTTCCATATTCAACTTTTCCCACCGGTTCAAAATGTAAATCCCCTACCTAGTCTCAAAAGTGTTTTGTTAATATAATATTACTTATTATTTTAATCAACCAAAAGTACCGCTAGTTTGTCCCAATTTTTGTAGATGAGGACCATACTCAATCCCCTAGGGAGCTGTTAACATTGACATATTACAACAGAGATGAAGAACATTTTAGAGAAGGAAAAATAGAAGTCTAGGCATCTACAGGGCTTATGACCTGTAATTTGCTGTTTTTTTTTTTTTAAGAAAAGATAAATACTTGAGTTCTTATTATTTACTCAAATATTAAAATTTTTTAGACCATTTTATAAAAGTCGTAAATAATTTGTGCTGGAAAAATGGAAATCGAGTTGTGGTAGAGTGGGATTTGAACCTCGGACCTTTGGCTCGTGAGTCCACAATACTACCACGACCCGGTTTTAGTGGTCACTTTACACACCGTGTAACATTTACAATTCTGCCTAAATTTGAAAATCTATATTCTTTCATCTGTTGATGTTCGTGAAGTTAAAGAGCTGAAACCTTTATTGATGCGGGTGAGATTCACCTGATTGAATTATTTCACCTACATACTAGGCAACGCCTTAAAAAAAATCAGTGAAAATGACAGGTCAAAAGCTCTGTAGATGTCTAAACTTCTATATTCCCTCCTCTGAAATGTTCTTCATCTCTGTTGTAATATGTTAAGAAAAACTATCATTTTATTGAGTAAAAATAGCAATAAGTACCGGCTCTTATTCCCTATACAGCTAATAGGTCGTAAGTCAGATCATGCAATAATTTCCTTCCATATACAATTACTTACGCAGAGTGATAATATTATTATACGACAAAAATGAAATAGCATGTCACTGTCATTTATCGGGTTTCTCTATGTTTTTAAAAATATTATTTTGGGTTGGTCTGTGGTGGAATAATCATTACCTTACTTAGAAATCTCGATTTTTTGTATTCAGCGCAGGCGGACAACTGATCGCGGATTGTGGTCGTAAAGTCCAAGAGTCGTAAGTCGCATAGGTCGTAAGTCAACGAATAGATGTAATGAATTGACTGCGACAAAAAAAACAGCTTATATGGTATTGCGGTATCACTAGCGATTTGTATTATTCTGTCACAGGCTAAAAGTTCTCATGTTTGCTTTGAGAGAATGTGAAAAATGTTTTTTGGCCATGTTTTTTTAAAAATTGCATTTTAATACAAATTGATAGGCATATACATAGCTCTACAAAACCAAATCATTATTGCTTTTAAAAAAAATTCAAAATCAAAATTACATTATATAAATAAAAACAACAAAAAAACATTTTTACTATGGAACAATTATATTTGCAATCAGCATGGAATAAATTATTAGTCACGTATAACAATGCATATAGGTAATTATTTTGACTGCCTAGGTAATGCGGTGCCTCCAAAATGTTTACAGCTGGAAGGGTAAGCACCTTCATCGTCCTACTTCGCCAAAGAGCCTATGGGAACACCTGAAATGCTCCAGCAACACGCTTCTCCAAGCCACTTCAGGGTGGATCTATTCATCCTTGTTGAAGCGATGGCTGCAAATGCTGAGACCGTCATGAGGATAATATGAGAGAAGTTATTTTATTTATTTATTTTAATTTTTTTAATGCAAAAATTCATTCAATTAATATTCTTTTTTTTCTTTCCTTACAAGTTGATTATTTTTATTCATTTTTGTTTTGGATTTTAGTTTGAATTTTTTAGGAAGTTTTTATCTTTAAAAAAATATATTCATATATTGTACATACATATTATGCAAGTTATCTCTACATTGTTATATCAAAATGAAATATGTTTTTGTATTATATGGTAGAATTGGCTCTGTACTATTTAGCCATTTTACTGGAATAAACATTATAAATATTAATTATTATCTGTTTATATTATAATTAAACTCTCAATTTAATGCATTCTTTACACCAAAATAATAACCCACTAACCCATTGCAACACAAAGCCGGCGAATCGCCTGCCATGGTCAATTTGTCACTGACTCACAAAGCCGGTGATTCGCCGGTTTGTCTTTGAAATGATTTTTTTTACATTAAAACTGAATGAGAATAACTTTATTCATAAAAATGACATAAATAAGCATATTTCGGTTACAGATTTCATAATAAAATGTAATTATCACAATTTATTTCACATTAATTATTACAAAATATTAATTTAGTCTTAATGATATTGTAATAAAAAAATGTGTCAAAAGTAAATAGAGTGTTGTATGAACAAATTATGACATCTTTATTAGTGGTGCAATGGGCTACCCTTGACATTATTAGGTGGAAACATAACTTTTAAACCTTTACCTTGAATACAAAATTACATAAAGAACATAAAAGATATGTTTTATAAAAACAGGTTTATAAAGTATGCAAATCTTGCGCTTTAGGTGCCTAGAACTAAAATCTCAAGTTTAGACTGCCTTCGTGTAACAAATGATCAAGATAATATGCTACAGTAGTGCAGCGCTCTATGCACCATAAAGGTAAGATGAATAGGTTATGTATTTTTCTATAATTGACTGTAGATTATGAGAACAATTCGCAAATTTAGAAATAAGCTTAAGTAATATAATTCGCACACATTATTTGAAACGCATAAAATATATTTTTTCGCAAACAAAAAATGAGCAAAATATTTTTTTGTTAGTTATTACTTAAAAGCTTTATGGCAGATTACCCCTTGATAGTTGAGACAATGTAAATAAAATAATAACTTTCTATTTAGACAAAATTGAAAAAACTATCATTGTTTTAACTTCCAAATGTAATGTGTTAAATACTTCTTTTAGTTGATATGATTGAAACACTTATATGCTCTCTCTCTGCTTTTAATCCTCTAATATATATATAGGTTTGAAGCAAATCTTTGCATCTCTTTTGCCACCCCGGTCTATCCTGTGCGGCTCTCTTTAGCTCTTCACATGAGCTTCTTCACTGCAGCTCATATCCTTGCATAAAGGTATTCTCGACAAGGGCGCCCCCTGTAGTTTATAACCTCAGACATCCCCTCTATTGCCTCTACTGCGAACTATGTGTCCAAGCCATCTAGCATGTCTTTTGAAGGTGGTCGACGGGTGCCTTCCACCATTGATTTTACTAAGAACTTCATTATAAATGCGGTCATTCATTAATTCGAAATTCCACAGGACCACATCCCAAAAATCTCTAGTCTCTTTCGGTTAGGCACCATGTCTCACAGCCATATTAAGACACTCCACACATAAGTCTCGCTAGGCAGTTTGCGTAGTCTTGATTACAAATAAATAGATTAGCCATTAAATACAAGTCCTGCCTGGTGTACAATATAACGTTATCAACCCACTCTTCGACTGACTATCTCAGGTGATATTATTCCCAAGGTAGACAAACTCCTTCGCATGGCTTTTTTTATGTCTAAAGATGGGTTTTGGTTTCTTTTAATTCACTTTTCTATAATTATGCTCAATGACAGTCTTGCTTCTCTGGTTATTACTCTTTTCTAAATCCATACTCGTCCTTAGTAAGAATATACTCCTCTTTTAGTTCTATTCTCTTCAAAATAATACTAGTCAGTATTTTGTAGGCATGAGATATTAGGCTGAGAGTTCTGTGTGCTATTCGCATTTCGTCGTGCCGGCTAGTGCAATAATTAGACCTATTTAGATTTTACCTCGGGTATCATTCCCATCTTATATATCATTTAGACCATTTTAAACAGAGCATCTGTGACTCCTTTTCCTGGTGATTTAAAAAGCTCAGACGGTACTTCATCAACTCCTGGTGCTTCTCTATCTTTAACATTTTTTAAACAAATTCTTCCAAAACAAATTCTTCTCTCAAGATTTGGTCATCCAGATCATCAGCATCCACTTCAGTTTCATTTTCTTTCAAATGTTCAAGGATATACTAATAACAAAACAAAAAACAGAGTAATTCATGAAAACAATGTACGTATTTGTCCAAATTACCATTAGTAACTAAAATACGAAGTTGGCATTTTGTAAAAGGTCAAAATAAAAATACATTTAAATCATTAATATAGACATGGCGCTGGCGAAAGTATAAAATTCTGTTATACAACGGTATAAAAAAATTAAGCAAAATTTACCTTGGGCAATACAAATCTCATAACATAAATCTCTTATTTGTGAACGAAGAGTTGAGTTCTCAATCAGAAGTCTGTCCTTCTCTAGATCCGGCCCAGATGCCTAAAAATAATTAGTTAGATTGTATTGTACATTTTTTATACGAATACTTTTGTATACTAATGCAAACATTAAAAGCACTAACAAAGAAGTAAGATTACTGATGGATATTCAAAATGCTGTTGGACAATTTACAAATTACGATAAGAAAACATTGCAACAGAGATGGAAAACATTTTTAAGATGGGGAAAATAAGCATAAGAAGTTACAGGACGTATAATTTGTCATTAGCTGGTTTAAGTTATCATTCACTATGCTTGAACATCCATTTATCCTCAACTATTCCATCTGTTGGCTTTTAATAAGTAAAAGAGCTTGATAACTCCCTAAGGGGGGTCGTATCCAGCCTTGTCTACAAACATTCGGAAATAATCAAAATATTTACTTAGATTTTTTAAATATTTAAAGTTTTTTTTTCTGTTATTATTTTGAAAGCACTATAAATTTTTAATGTTTTTAAAATCCGCATTAGATTTGTTACATCAAAAAATTATGACACCACATGATGACCACGAGATAAAACTATGATGCAACACTTGTGATGATTTATAATTGACTACTAAGATAAAGAAATAATGCACTAATGCATCCTTTGGGTGTATTCAATTTAAAAATTTTAAAACATTTTAGAAAACTCGTAATTTAAATATTTGTATAATCGTATTATCATAAAGTTAGTACTTAACTTCGACATTAACTTTGTGAAAACAGTTTATGAAATGTTAATTTGCAAAATTGGCACGACTCGTTTGTATGATTCGAATTTTTTGGTTAGGTGGTGTGACAGTAAGTTTAGGTCACTGATATTCTCAAACATTATTTAATTTTTTAAATTTGAAAAAAATCAAAGATAATCAAAACGTTTGAACCATGAAGGCCCTGCCCTAACCATAACATAAATTTTACAAATGTCAAAACGGGATGCTAAAATTTTGTAGAAATACCAACGCAGTATACCAACCTAACTAAAAAGAAGAAAAAAAAAAGTTAAATGAAAGCACCACATAGTGACAATTCTTTAAATTTTTGATAAATGAGGACATGTATAATTTATTGCACTTTAAAAAAAAATCTGTAAAACATACTCCCTCTTTAAACACAAGTACCTTGCTCATCGAGCAAGATACTCTAGAGGGTGGTGAATCACCAAAAGTCCCTTTTATTGAAGCCACTTGTAAATTTAGAATGATAAAATTCAGCTTAATAATTTAATTTAAAAAATCATATAAATTACTTTTTTTCATCACACTTGAATTAAAAATATAGAAAATTTAGAATTTACCTCAGCCAGTATTGAAGCATCCCTCAATGCAATGAGTTGTTCCTGAAACAAAAAAAATATATATTCGAATATATTATTATGTTTGGCAAAATTATTGATGAATACGTATTATATTTTTGACCAGATTCCGGATTAGAATTAAAAGGTTTCACGAAAATTTATAAAATGAATATGTTTATTAACATAACGTGTTTTAACAAACAGAATGGCGGATATAAGGCAGTTTATAATGCAATCAGTTAAGCCAGCCAATGGAATATGTTGGGCCCTGTAATATGTACATTCTTTCATATTCCTATCTCAAAAAAATAATAATAAACTGTCTCCTTTGAGATAGTATACGTTTTTATTTACATAATAACATTTTAATAACATAATAAAATTATAATTAACGTTGATTGCGCACAAATTCTGTGGCATTTGGGCAAAGAAGTATATGTTACCAAAATTGAGAAAATGAGTTAAGTCTGCAGTTCCACTCTATATGGTCTACAGAAGGTTGGGAGAAGTGATACAAGCTAAGAAAAATTTATTAATTTCAATAATAAATTGGTTAATGTATAATTCAGATGGGCAAACAAAAGAAGTGTTAGTAGGCCACAGAAAAGATGGGTCGACGACATTGCTTCTATTGCTGGTAAAACGTGGATGATGAAAGCGGGTGATAGGAAGGAATGGAGACGTTTGGAAGAGGCCTTTATCCAGCAGTTGAGAGAATAAGGCTGCAGTAGAAGAAGATAATTCAGATGTACTATTATGTAGATAAAAAATTAAATTTTACTTTTATGAAAATTGCCTCTAAAATGGAAAAAGCAACACAATACAACTTGTACCGCTTAAAATTGTATGTTAAATAATTATATGGCTCCCCTGCACAATCAGCCGATGGCGACAGAGAAATAGCGCAGAATTGCGTATTATGTACATGTGAATGAATGCATATGTACAAGTATATTTACGATACGAGTACACACTGTTACTCCTAAATTTAATGCAGTTCTTAAAAAACACAATTGTAAAGTTCATGTTCCTTCAAAATCCCTATACGTATAGGAATATTATTTTATAATACTTGTAAAAATATAAAAATTGATAATTGATTTTTAAAAATAGTAGGATCTGTCTGATAGTGTCTGCAAAATTATGAATATTCGTTTTATTTTATGAATTTTCAAACTGTTTTTCAAAATCAAAGATTAAATTGTTACCTTGAGTGTATCAAGCTCCAATTGTGAAATCCGCAATTCTTGTTTAAGGACAATCTTTTTAGATTTTAAATATTCTACATCCTTTTGGAATCTTTTTTTTTCTGATGCAATGTTCTCCAGCTGAAATGAAAATGTAATAATTGAAATTAACATTTAAAAGCCGATTGATAAAAAAGTGCAAGACGTGTCACTTTTTAAAATTAGCTCACTGCCCATAAACCAAATTTCACAAAAATTATGACAATTTTGTTTCAACAAGTAAAATAACGGAACCAAAAGTGAAATTTGAGTAAATAGAAGTTGTAGAGTTGTAGAGTTGTATTCGGGGAATCATAAATAACTGAGCTAGAAAAAAGAAATCAAGTGCTTCAGATATCTAATCTGAAATTGCAATACTTACATCAACAGTTAATTACAATTATTTCAGCTTTGAAAATATTGTAGGACAATAAACAATACTGTTTAAAATGGAAGAAAAATACAAAAAAGTCTACAAGTTAAATAATAATTTAATTTATTATGCACTTATTAGCACTAGATAACAAAAAAAAATTAAAAGTTAATAAAGTTAATGAAATATATCACTAAGAACCTCTTGAAGTCTAGAAAAAATCAGCTGACTACAGCAAAATAAATAATATAATATGTATTTAAATTTTAACAAATAGAAACATGTTTTTTTCTTCATTAGTTCACAACAAACCTCATCTGACATAATTTCTAGAAGTGATTCATTTTTCTCATGTTCGCCGCTCAAATTGTGTGCCTTTTTTGAAGATCCTTGTGAATCCGAACTGAAATCAGCAGTGTTATACTAAATAAGTTGCAGAATAAATTTAAACTGAGTATCATATTAGATGATATTGTCACTGTTCAGCAAAAGTCACTAACCTAAAAAACATCATTTTAAGAAATCGCAATTTGAAAGCTAGGAAACCAAGAAAAAATCAGATTTTTGTATTTTGGAAGTTTAATGTACACAACATAATTCATTCGTGCCTTTTTAATAAATTC
This sequence comes from Micrasema longulum, assembly GCF_059751315.1. Taxonomy (NCBI): domain Eukaryota; kingdom Metazoa; phylum Arthropoda; class Insecta; order Trichoptera; family Brachycentridae; genus Micrasema; species Micrasema longulum. Next base: position 436,694 of record NW_028277642.1, on the reverse strand, counting down.
CATTGGTAACTTTTCCTTCTCATGCATTAAAAAATATCTGGAAGGTTTTTAATGAAACTTTGCTGGTTTATAATCTGGACAATGCAAGCAATAAGAGTTAGTAAAAGGAAGGAAATATTATATGTATACACAGTAAAACCCCTGTTTTACGGTTTTCAAGGAAGCAGCGAAAAAAGGGGTTACAACTAAGGATAACGCTAAAGTGAGGAAATAAAAAACTGCGGAAAAATTGTAAAAACGGTCATAATTGGGGATTATTCATATGTATTTACCTATAATTCAATTAAAAATATTTTGTATTTTTTCAATCAATACCATAACTTTTATTTTTATTGATTTTTTTATTTTATTATTTTATGTGGGTACTTAATCTTAAAAACACGAAAATAAACATTTTAATTAGCATAAAATGCATACAATGATTTTTTCCTTAAATATTGGGATTTTTTTTATATGGTATCACTTTTTTTAGTATGGTAACACAGAATTTCAACTGCCATTTACATCGCGACAAAACTGTTTCACACTTTTATGATAACTGTTTACACAATCTTCTTTCCAAATTATGTGTATAATTTCAAATAATATTTTTATTGCCAAATTTTTTAACTTTCTGCATCGTAATTTATTGATGTAAAGACTTTATTCTTCCTAAACATGTGTCAACTGCATGTGACAATTTAGTAGAATATCACATGTGACAATTTAGTAGAATTACACATTTTTTTATTAACCTTGATTTTATTTACCATTTTGGACAAACGTAGCAGCGTGCGGCTCGGCTCTTTTGACAGATCAAATGAGTTTTGAAAAATTTTCAAACCGGGGTTATAAAAAATGTAACAAATGTTAATTGGGGAATATTTGAATGAGATTGTATGAAAAAAATGGGACTTAAACATTTCGGCGTAAAAAGCAGGAAAACGTAAAATTGAGGAGCGTAAACACGAGGTATTACTATAATCATTATAGTGTTATGGTTAATTTTTTGTTTTTAATGTTTTAATATACATATAATAATATAAAGTCAGGTAAAAAAAATATACTTGAATTTGTGCAACTTTTTTCTAACCAAGTACTTTAGTTATGTTTGCCTCTTAATGAACATAATTTTACGCTTTGAATGGCACATATAACTAAAAATTGCCATTTATAGAGTAAGTGACTTTTGCCTAAACGGCGACGATATTAGGTATAATCTTATGAGATAAAAACAAACCTTTTGCTGTTATCTTTATTACAAGTAAGGTCATCATCTGGATAACTTATTTCACCTTTGGATGATTGTTGAGATTTACTGCAAAAATATATCAATCAAAATCTCCAAACATGATAAATATTTATTCATATTTTATTTTTTTTTGTAGTATAAACAAAGATTAATAATAAAAATAATGTGACCTCACTGAGGTTACCCGTGCTGAGGACACTTGACGATATACTTTTTTTAAAAATATTTTTACATGTGAGAATAAATAAAGAAGACTTCATAGACGGAGATAATTAACAAAATGTTCAGACAGCTTATATTTAATTTTCGTACACCTTTATTATTTATATTTTAAAACGCACAATAAAAGAACAAAAACATAACATAAACTATACATTTGTGGAGCAGTTGATTTAATATTGGTTTGTGCTAGTGAGAAAATCCATTTTACTTCTACCCAGCTCCACTATCCATTTTTTATGACCTTTTTTAACATTTTCTCATTTTAATTTATCAACACAGCACAAACTATGGCTTGCATGCACCAATGTCCCGATTGAGTCGTATTGTAAAGTCGAGACAAGATCTGTTTTTTTTTTGTATAAGTCTTTATAAATTTAAAAAATCACTAAGATAGACCGGATCTTGTCTTGAGGTACTAATTCTTTCTTGAGGTACTAATCGTTTATTTTTTTATATTTTCTCTTTGGAGATGTCTAACTAATGAACTACATTCATAGATGATCAATTTTTATTTTGTTTTCAAATTGTAATGATTGCTAGAATAAACTTACGATTTATGATCTGCGGCAGTTAAGTCTCCTGCCATACCCATGTTAAGTTCTTCTTCTTCGTGTGGTTTATTATTTCCTTCTAAAATTAATAAAATGAATTTTACTTGGCAAATTATGGTATTTAAAACAGTGAATTATTTTACTGAATGTTTTTGGTGAAGCTTTATTGTAATACATTACTTAAATTCGTAAACTTGTAATAACCAGTTTTATTGAGCTAGACCAGTCTAGAAGATGTTCTGAAAGCGGTGAAATTATGACTGGTTATTCTTTTTTGTGGATTTAAGTATAACTCATCTTTTATTTCTATAAGAAATAATTCAATAATAATAATATCCACCCACCCTGGAGTGGATTGGTGTGAAACGGGCCCACAGATGCAATCAATAATTTTTAGAATAATAATTATATGGATATATATTAAATCAACATTATTTATATTTAAAAAAATTATATTAGGTATATTTTTTCTAAATATATAAGCTTTAAAAAAGAAAAATTACTGCTGGATACTGTGCAAATATACTGTGCAAACATTAGTTAAAAATTTTGACCATAAAGTTGATGCTGAAAATAAACAATAAAAAATAATAAACAAGATTATGTTTATATTAGAAAAACATTTTAATTTGAACATATTACAACAGAGATGAAGAACACTTTAGAGAAGGTAATATAGAAGTCTAGGCATCTACAGGGCTTATGACCTGTCATTGGCTGGTTTAAGTGGCCACTTTACACACTGTGTAACATTCACCATTCTGCCCATATTTAAACACCTATATTCCTTCAATTCTTCTGTTGATGTTTGTGAAGTTAAAGAGCTGAATCTTTATTTAAATTTGGACAAACTCAAAATATTGTTGATAAAATCCACCTGGTCCATGAAGAAGTATAGAAATTGAAAAAAAAAAATTTTTTCAGGCGTTGTTTAGTATGCAGGTGAAATAATTCAATTAAATTAATCTCACCCGCATAAATAAAGGTTTCTGCTTTTTAACTTCACAAACATCAAAAGATGAAAGAATTGAAGGAATATGGATGTTTAAATATGGGCAGAATGGTGAATGTTACAGTGCCTTGTTACAATGCCTTGACTTCTACAGGGTGTTTTTTAAACCCTGTCACATCCGAAACCACGATGGTCAGTATAAGCAAGAAGACATATTGGCACATTAAAATAATTTTTTAGAACTAATAAAATTTACAATAATAAAATATTAAAAAAAACAAATGATTGCTTACTTCTGCAAGGAAGAAGTGAGGAGAGGGGAGGATGGAGTTTTATACACTGTCAACCACATGGCCACGCCCCCCTCGCTTCTCCCCTGCAGGAGTAAGCAACCATTTGTTTTTTTTTTTTTATATATTTTTTTTAAAATCTGCATTCTAATTATATTTTAAATATGCTAATATGTCTTCTTGCCCATACTGATCATTGTGGTTTAGGATGTGACAGGGTTTAAAGAACAACATGTATATGACCTTCTCTAAAGAAATTTTCATCTCTGTTGTAATATGTTATTATTAACAGCTCTCCAGGGAGTTGAATCCAGTCCTTATCTACAAAAATTTGAGCAAACTCAAAATATTATAATTTGAATGAAATAAATACAACATAATAAAGCATATAAGAGAACTACAACATAGTTAATAATAATTGAGAAATCAGTTGTTATTTTTTTACTGTAAAATGGAAATTACATAATCTATATTTTTATTTTATTTTTATTTTATTTTATTTCATTGGAAAGCCAACAGACATTTATACATTTATAAGAATCAATTATACCATAAATACATATCATAAAGTCCAATTAGAGGCTTCCACATAATATTGTTATTGTAAATGTTGTCTGTATTACTGTAGTATACGCGGGTAAAAGATGATAAAATAGTAAAAGGGTGATATATGGGTTGGTAAGAGTTTAGTGAATGGTTTATACCGAGTATAATGCCCAGTATTTGTATTTCACTTTAATCATACCTGTATATAAAAAAAGAAAATGTATTTTATTGTAACTAATGAGTCCATAACTAAATAAATAATAAATGTAACTTTAAGAAATAAGAATAAAATAAAATTAGTATCTTACCGTACGGTGGATCGGGAGACGAATGTGATTCTTTAGGACGACATTTATGCAAAATATTTTCTAGTTTAGATGTAACAGCAGCATTATCATCAGTAACTGGTTTGTTCAAAATTTGTTGGATTTCGTTCAGAACGCTGTTTAGTTGACTGTTCACTGAAGTCACCTGTCTTTTATAAGAGTCCCTTTCATGTCGAACCTGCAATGCAATATTCAAGTCTAAATATAAAATCATCACTCGCATCTGATGAAAAATGGGGGGCTGGATTACCACACCAAATGCAATGTCTTTTTTTATATTTGAAGCACTATTGTGGTTATTCATTTTAACAAATATAAAAGAATTTTGTTTTTAAGCACTTATTTTTCTTTCTTTCTACTGACCGGTTTCAAAGCTGTTAAAATGAAATAGAAAGAATTCATTAGTTTATTACACCTTGATAAAGAGGCTTGTGTAGCTTTGAAACCAGTCTACAGAAAAAATAAGTGGTTGATTGCTTTATATTTATTTTATTGCAATGTCTCAATCGTCTGTTAGATCGGGAGTCTCCAAACCACGGCTCGCGAGCCAAATCAGGCCCGCCAGTGCTATCAATCCAGCCTGCAACAGCTAATGACCAGTGTCGTCAATTAAGCCCGCGACAGCTTACGGCTTATTGATGTTGTGATAAGTTGGATAAAAAACAGAATAAAAGTAACTCGGTTCTATTTACTTGCTAGGTAAAGATTAATGAAAAGTATAATACGCAGAAAATGTAACTTAAGCACAGTCACTTAAAAATACTTTAAATGAATGCATCTAACATTTCATATAAATATTATAACATATAAACACAAACTTTTTTTTTTTTCACGCCCATAAGGCTTTTACATACATGGAAGTTATATAAAACATGAGTATATAAACAACATAAATTTTTTTTAATACAATATAAAGCAATAAAAGATAGAACAGTGTTTAGAAGTAAAGTTGGTATAAAAAAGAAGATGAGTATATAAACAACATAAATTTTAAAAATACAATATTTTTTATTTTATTTGGGAAATCAACAGTTCTACATACATATTTTTAGTAAACAAACAGATATAGTGTACTCAGAACTAATAACAGATTTCCACATAGTATACAAAGTTAGTAAAGAAAATATATTACATATCAAATAAATACATACAATTTATGCATATAAAAATGTTATTTTCATGGACTCGATAATCAAAGATTTTTTAAATATTTATTTTAAGAACATTAAGTTACTGTAAATTGGGATAAAGAAAATAAAGAAATTAAAGATAGGATCAGTGTTAAGAAGTAAAGTTGGTATAAAAATAAAAAGATGAGTGTATAAACAACATAAATTTAAAAAAAATACAATATAAAGAAGTAAAATATAGAACTGTTTGGAAGTTTAGTTGGTTGGTGATTATGACATATAAAACACTAATGATATTTATGTAATTGTGATTTTCCACTGACAATAGTTTGTAGTTGTGAACCAATTTTACTTGCACCAATTATTAAAAGATATTTAAGATGCTCATTGGTTAACTTAGATCTGTAAATATTTCTTTGAGTACTTCATTTTGGAAAATGTTTTCTCACACAAGTAAGTAGTACCAAAAACAGAAACAGGCCACAAGCAAATTTATGCAAATTATCGAATTGTGCCAGCGGAAGACTTATAAAATTCCAATTAAGATGTGTTTCGATATTTGTGCTTAATTATATCACTGCACCGTAAATCGATATTTTTTATTTAAAGTTCCGGGGCTAGGGTCTCAATGTCAGTATCAAAAGGATTTTGAAAAATCTTAATTTCATTCGCAATAATATCAAAGTCAGAGAAACGAGCATCAAAATTTATCTTCAAAGCAACTCAAAGCTCCGATTGGAAAATCCACTAGAAACTCAGTCTCAGTAATGTGGCTGAATATTGTACATGTTTTTTAATGTGTGAAGCATTTTTTACGTAATTGTGACTTAAACAATATTATTTTCTGCCAGAACGATTTGATATTAGTGTATAAATTAGGCAGAAGCTGGTTTTCTCATTCCAATCTCAAATTCAGTTTGTTCGTATGTTTTGTCAAATTGACATAGAATACTAACTTCCACAGCCATTCGCTATTTTGGGATTCGGAAAGAAGGCGATGCTTTTCATTTGAAAAAATTCGGTCACTGATCGAAGTTCAAAGAAGCGCTGAAGGACTTCTCCGCAACTTGGCCAGCGTTCAGCAGTATGATATGGCTATTCATTTTCTCCAATCTCTTTAGTAAAGTTGCGAAATTCTCGGTGATTCAGCCGTGGATCTGATGAAATTAACAATTGATATGACTGCTTTTAGAACTTCAGATATATCCAAACATTTCCCGCACAGAGACTGTTGACTTTAAATTTTTATTGAAAGTAATCATCGAGCCAAAAACAATCACTCAAGATGCTGGTCCTATTTCACACATGAAACGGTATTCTTCATCAAACAATTGGAGCGTTCGCCTATCATGCTTAAAGTCCCATGTTCGATTCCTAGCAAGGTGGATATTTGTTGTTTCGGTTGTTTTTGACGCCTGAAGCATATAAGACTGACAGTACCTTCACGTAACAAATAATCGAGATACGCTATATTTGTTGTACCACTTTCCTATGCACGATCGGGTGCGATTTTGGGTATGATGATGTTAACGATGAATAATTTTAAAAAGTGCTGGAACTACCTTACTCCACTTCTGCCTCCACCCGGCTGTACATGCTGTCCACCAACGAACTGTCTTCTCCATTTGACACTCTCTAATGCGAGCATCTTCCAATTCCCGCAACAATGCTGGCTGATGACCAAAATAAAACTTTTTATTTTAATTACAGTCATTTCCAAAAAACAATTGCAACAAAAACTAGGTTATTATCTTTAATGTATTCAAAAACAAAAAACTAATATTTTTAATTATATGCTGTTAATGTTGTTAATGTTGTTATTATTACGATAAATGCTGTTATCAAGTGTTAAACATGACGTTTTAATTTAAGTAAAGAAAGAAAATGTAATTTTTAAAAAGTTATTTCTTTTCCGGAATCAACAAGACAAGTAGTCAATAAAATTTTCAACGGGGCAACTTTCGCATAAAATCAGTGACTTACTCTTGACAGCTCATCCTCTATTTCGGAATGCGTCGTCATTTTATCTTAACACTCGATCAATCCACTCTTTAATTAGTAAATGTTTAAAGAAAATAAATTTGATTAAAAATTATCAACAGAACAACACATCTAAAAACATCTGTCAAAAACATTATATTGAATCCAGAATCCATTGAATCTATGGACAAAACTCAATTTGCTTAAGTCCATTTTTGCCAACCTCATCAAATGAAATCAAAAGCCAGAGACAATATTTTTATTTATTTATTTATTTATTTATTCACACTTATTATCAAAATACAATTCCATATTCACTTTGCCCAGCTAACAAGGGTACATACCCCGTTCCAAGCTAGGCAATTACATTTTAATATATTATAATACTTAACAAATTAATATAGAGCACAGACAAACAAAATATACACTTATTCGGATACACATTTTGATTCATATACATACAGACATACACACATATACACATATACACACATGTATATATAAATATACACATATATACACATGTACATACACACACACGTACATACACCCATGCGCATACACATACATACATTCATAAAAACATAGACAATTTATTTATGCGAAACTTCATGGTTGTCATCTATAAATATATATTTTTTAAATTATTCTTTATTTTTTATATTTTATTTTTGACATCCAGTAAGGTTCTCCAATCCGTGGCATGCATCAACTTTTCTGACTCCCTACGACCAATGTCATGAAAGAGCGAGGTCAACACCTTCCGTAACTTGACAACACTCCCGTCTTTCCACGATTCTGGCAAAAGGTTATGGACCTTTTTGCCTACGTTATAGTGTTGTCTCGATGCCAGAACAGTGTTGACCCCTTCACTTAGTATCAGATCCCTATTAGAGTATCTTGTGTTATGGTTGTGGTTGACGCTTGGGTAAATGTCTCTCTTTATGTGTGTAACCACTACCGTTCTCAATATATACTGTTGAATAATATTCAGTACTCTGAATTCTTTGAAGAGCAAGTCACTTGGATAGCGAAATGTTTTTTTTAAGATGACTCGGATTAAAGATTTCTGTGCAATTGCTACAGGTTCAAGGGCGGTTTTTGTGCAAGCTCCCCAACCAATTAGACCGTAAGTCAACACAGAATTTGCCAGTGCATGGTATAGGTGTTTCAAGTCCGGGACTTTAAGTATATTTTTAAGTGGGATGAAAAAATGTATTAAGCGCCTAATTTTTGCAGTTATAGTTTCAATTTGTTCATTCCATCTCAAATACTGGTCTATAATTATTCCAAGATATTTTATACTTTGAACACTACTTAGTTTTTTGCAGTTGCAATTTACCATCACTGAATAATTATGTAGTTGAAGTTCGTGAATTTCATATTATTTTATTTATTTTGGTTCACAAACAATAAACAATACATAGAATTATTTTTTTTAATTTTGAGATAAAAACGGTAGATCGCTAACGCAATGGATGGAAAAAAGTTGCGGAACTTTATTAGGTCTAAATTATTTTCTTCTTATTTTTACTCCGAATCGAATTCTGCGACAACGTGTATTAATAAGGGAACGACCTGTGTCCCTCCCTTTCCCGATAAAAAGTTATAACCCTTAAAAAGGCTAGGCTAAAAATTTCTTTATATCCAGTGATGTAACACACCGTTACTAAAAACATAAGTCAAGATATTTATTAAAATAAGCTAATAAAACTAATTATTTACAATGATGTGTGTTAGAAATGATCCCTATTCTAAGATGTTACATAATAAAATACAATCAAATAATATTTTTTAAAAAATGAGAAAAATTTATGTGCATTTCGTCGTTGCTAACCCTAACAATGTTTTGGTAGATCAACCGATTTTGGGAGCAATCTACTATTCCACCGAATTCAATTAAAACTCCGCCGATTTTTAAATATTCCCTCACATAATAAAATTACACTAAAAAAATTGTTTCATCTACGAAATTTTAAACTGTCAATTTTTTTGACACAAAAACAGCTACCTCCCCGCTTTTGGGTTTTGGGAAGACCGTGGCTTTTAGGGAATAATGAATGTGGAGTTTGGCATTGCGGGCCAGCCCCCGTCTTATGCTTACGGCTTTTAGGAAATAATGAATTTAAAGGGTTGCATTGACACTTGAGTAGATAATGAACACTTAAGTAGATAATGAATCTATCGGAATCTAGCGATTTATTTTTCAGAATCTACCGATTTTCGCTTGATGGAGGTTGACAGTGCTGATGCATTTCATTTGACATTATGCTGACGTGCGTTCTTACCCGGGTTTCGCCCGAATCGCCGCTTTGGGAGCGTATGGATCTGAAATTTTCATTCGTAACCGGGAGACTACGAAAAAAGGCTTTACTTAAATATTAAAACTATAATAATTTAATGCAAATAAACGTATCACACTTTTACTAATAAAACATTGAATTATATAAAGACAAGCAAAAACGTAGATAAAACATATTTTTAAAACAACATAAAAATTAAACCTAAAAAATAAAATTTACTGAAAAAAAAAAACATATGTGAATTAATATAATAACACATTTGAAAAAATTGCATGCATTTTTTTTTTGAAAACGCAAAATGTACCGATACAGACATTTTTACTCTGATACCTCTCTCTAAAAAAACAATAAAATCACTTCACTTTTGAGGTGCGGAAATCGGGACAACGAAACGTCGATTTTGTCTATTCTAACAAACGGTCTGACATGCAATTGTCTTTTTTGCACAGTATCGGGGAGGCATTTGCAAGACAGTGACAGGAAAACAAGGTTCAAATACCTATTCATCAAAATTCTCTGTACTCAAAATTTATGTAAACCGAAACACAAAAATAATAATGTACACGTTCATAACTAATTTGGGCTAAATACAATAATTGATATTATTAAACTTTTCATTGTGTTCATTTAATCAATAATCGAGTATGTACTTAAATCGAGCAATAGCAAAGCATTTCCGGATTCAGCTCATTTATTATGAATGCGAAATGTTTGTTTGTTTGTTTGTGTTTCCTTGTGGGTTAGCCGGAGAAGTAAGAAGTATCATATCACCAACTTTTCATTGGGAAAATTTCTGCTAGAAAAAACAATTTTTAATTAAAAATTAATTAGTATTAAAACGGAATAACGATGCTACGTCGCCATAGACATGTAAGGATTGTCCTTTTTTGCATAGTGATAGTTGAAGGACCAGCAATCGACCAGGCTACTTTTCATCCCTAAAAATTTATCTTTAAACAAACAAACCATCACGCCGTTTCCCCGTAAGGGTAGGCAGAGAGGATAGAACGTCACAACACTCTATCTTTGCATACAGATCTCGCTTCCTCTACATTCATACATCTTCTCATACACACGCGCCGATTATTCCGACTTTTGACATGTCCATCTTTAAGTATTTGTTGGATTTGGTCATGCCATGTCTTTCTCGGTCTTCCTATTTCTGCATCCATCAACATTCGCATTGTAAATATTCTTAGCCGTTCTCTCGCTGTCCATTCGTTCTACATGTCCAAACCAGCGCAGAGCTCCTTTCTTGATTTTGTCGATAATGCTTGTCTCAGCCTTACATAATGTACGAATCTCAACATTTGTGCATCTATCGTACATAGTTTTACCACACATTCGCCTGAGAGATCGCATTTCGACAGCATTCAGCCTACTTTCATCCCTGTTTTTCCAAGTCCATACTTCGCTCCCATACATCAGGGATGGGACCAGGACTCCGTTGTGAACTGCCAATTTTGCCTCTTGTGACAAGCATTTATTTGCCAAGGTCGATTTAAGTGCACCGTTCACTCTGTTCCCGGCACTCACCCTCCTTTCAATATCTTTCTTAGTCATTCCATCCCTAGTGAACATACTTCCCAGATACACAAATTCCTCTACTTGTTTTAGTATAACTCCATTCACAGTGATTTCACATTTAGTCATACTTTCATTTCTTTCAAAAACCATCACATTCGATTTATCGACATTCATCAGCAAATCGCTTCTCTTGCATACATCGTAGACCTTTGTTACCAAGAATTGCAGTTCCTCTTTGTTATTAGCAAGGAGTACAGCATCGTCAGCATACAAAAGACAATTGACTTTTTAATCACCCATTTTTGCTCCCATTCTTAAGCCTTTCAGTTCTTTCATGCAGTTATCGATATACACGTTGAACAGCCATGTTGACATAACACATCCCTGCTTCACTCCTTTATGAATGTCAAACCACGATGTGTATGATCCATTTACCCTAACACATGCTGTGCTGTCTTTATACAGAGAAGCAATAGCACGTGTTAGATTTCCGCTTACTCCGTACTCCGATAACACCTTCCATAATTTTTCTCTGTCAACTCTTTCAAACGCTTTTTGCAGATCGACAAATGCGCATACCCGGAAAATTCTTTTTGTTAAACGACAAAACTAATTCATTACCTTTTTTCTTAATATATACGAGCGAAGCCGCGGGTAAAAGCTAGTACATATTGCAAAAGAAAGGAGTTTTCAAAATTGTATGTGTGCGACGTTTGTATTAATGTGTGTGTTTGTGAATTAGGATGTACGAGGGTAAGGTGAAAAGTTCTCGACCTGACCCAGAGATAGCGTTGCAATCAGCAAAAAAATATGTTATGTCATTAGTTTGTATGAAAAGTTTCAACTTCACGATTTTTTGCAGTGGACGTCTTTATATTTTATTTATTTATTTGAACGCCTTGTAGGCTTTTACATGTTTTAAATATATTTATATATAAAGAACAGACATGCATTTTACACAAAAGTAACAAAAAATTGAACTAAAGTAATAAGAATAAGAAAATAAAAAATATATAAAAACTAATCTTACATATGGTACATACATAAATTTATTCCAGCAGAGAGAACAGAAGTTAATTTTTTCCTGTCGATTGTATAAAAAAATCTTAAAATTAGAAGAAGTTAGAAAAAATCATTAAAAATACAGATATAAGTTAATAAAGAGTATGTTATGGATTAACCACGTACATAGAGCACATTTTGTATTTAGTAAGCTGGTGGTAGAAATAACGTTCTGCACAGGATGAAATATACCCAGAGTTTTGATGCATTTGGCACTTAACCATCTGGTAAAGTATTCTGGTAGGTATAAGTATTTTTATTGAAAAGGGTCGTTTATCGTATGCACTTGAAAACTATATGCTTCAACGCGGTAATCTCAGGATGTAGCGTGGGAAGAATAAATGTACCTATTTTTTGTATCAAACCTACCCCTCCAAAAGACCAGTATTATATAAATCTATACTCAGTCCTTTGGAGGATGAATTAGAAATGTAATATCTCGTGGTTACTACGCCCTTCTGACGTAATACTTAGTTTTAATATACACGGTAGCTTTCAAATGTAACAGTATAATGGCTTTTTGTAATGTTTTTAAATAATAAAATTAACATACAACATCTTCGTGTCTTCTCAATTGATCTGCTGGACTTCGAATATTTATTCTCTGTGTGCTAAACTACATCGGCGTTTTTTGCACAACAACAGGCCAGGGTGCCCTATTACAGTTGTGGGTTACACCACAGAACACCCAGGCTAGAGAAAAATCACATTTATTTTTTGTTTTCTCACCGGGAATCGAACCCGGAACCTTCCGTGTGTGAGTCAAGCGTCTTGACCACTACACCACGATAATTGTAACAATAATGATAATAATTAAACCTCATCATAAATTGTAAATTCAATATGGGATTGCCCTGAACTATTATCTCTCATCAACTTCAGGGTGCCTGGAAGTAGACAAGTGCCGCTATTTTGTAGCAACAATTCACGTACAGTGTATACTTGTAATGCCGTATTAAATAAACTTCATGAACTCGGCAATGGTTATTCCCATGTATCTGATAAATTTAGTGTAGAGTATTGTTCCTTCAGAACAAACCTTTTGAACTTTTTCAAAGATGGTGAATGGTAATTATATTTATTTTTTCATGCATTTCATAATATATACAGTTTTTTGTTCACTTTGCCCAGCTATATGAAACAGTACTTATGATTTTCTTGTTGTATTACTGTAAAATGTTTTATTATTTATTTATTTTTTTTACATTTATTCTTGAATTATTTAAACTTTTTACTGAATATGCAGTATAATTTTTAGGTAATTTTTTTTAACTATAAATCTTGTATAATTTTTAGGTTTAATTTTTTTTTTTAATCTTGGGTATAAGGAAATTTATGTTTTTTTTTTTTTTTTAATTAAAATATTAAGCCAAATATATTAGTACATATTATAAATTTTTGTAAAAGGCAGATTTGCCATTTATGTTAATAAAATAAAATAAAATAAATAAATCACGTTTGTCTAAATTCTAACGTAATAACGGTGTCTCAATTTATTAAACATTAAAGATATTCCTAAAGAGTGTCAAAATTCTATTTAAATTTATTCGTTTATCAATTAAATAAATGTATCTTCTCTTATCCTAACACGAACGAAAATAATAAGGTTGATTTTATAAACTTGTTACTTGAAAAAAGGAATAGGATTTCGATTTGATTATTAATTGCATTTACTGCAAAAAAGGAAGTCACTCAATTAACGATTGTTGTAAATTGAAAAAAAATTACATATTAAAAACGAGAAGAAAGAATCTAAAAAGATTCCAACCGGAAACCATCTTTTCTTTATCCTCGTAAATGTGACTCTCCAAATTTTAATCGATTTTAAATTAATTAATAAATTACTCTGTCAGAACAAACGCTTTTTTTCAAGTGTGCCCTAGCTCATACCCACCGGAGATGGGATTCTCAGACCCTATGAATACGAAAATTATCGATTACGCGATAAATAAATTTTATATGCGATTTTAGTTCTATGTAATCTTTCAAAATCAAATTAGCTTCAATTCAAGACATTAAAAAAAATCGGTTTAGATAAAACAGAGCTGTAATTATATGTATATACTCTAAGGCTGTAATGTAATTTAAACTAATAAAAATATCATTTGTTCTATGGGTGCTTATCTTTTCTGTAAATTTTATAATAGAGATCGGCTGTAGCTCTGTGTATTTATCTCTGTGAAATATAATTAAGTTATTACCTAAGAAGATTAGCCTTGGAAGATATTGTCAACCTTTGGCACATGGTATTTTTAACGGCTGACTTTGCCATTATAAATTAAGCTTTATATATTATTCCTCTGTTCGTGTGATGTCACCGAACTCTTCCTAAATGGCTGAACCGATTTACGTGTGGTTTTCAGAGAAATATAGATCTTTGCGCTGTGCGTGTTTGTAGATGTTAAAATCTTCAAATTATATGTAAAAAATATTGTGGGAGCATAAATGTTTTATTCGTCGATCTACCAGAGTTGCATTTGAGGAGAATGTTTTTACAAAAAAAATGGAAAGGTGTGGTTTTTTTGTGTTTAAAAAAGTTTGTTTTTGAATGTTTACAAACAGCATTTGTTTTTTGTGGATCTCTTGACTATTTGCTTTTGTGGTCCTTTGACTATTTGCTTCGCTTCGATATTTTTAATTTTAATTAGAAAAACGTGATAAATCTTACAAAAAAACTTATAAATTGTCATCTCTTTGCTATAAACTACATTTCTATTTTTTTTAAATAAAAAAACACCACGAAACAGGCCCAAAAAGCGACTTTTTAAACTGGGTCTGAAAAGACCGACTTAGCCACTTAAGTTTTTTTTTCGAGCATCGGGCTTTACGTGCTAGGGTAGATTAGAGTTCAGCACTTTCTACATAATACATGGAAGTTGTAAACCACTGCTAAACTTATTATGTTCGGTGCCGTTCAAATGCGGATAACCATTAGCTCGATGCTAGAGCACATATCTGTCTTATTAAAGCAGATTCAATAGACAATGATCTATTAATTGATAAATCTATCCTAATACAATCAAAAGGATTAGATATAACTTGCAATCCAGTGATCAGTGTTGGCGCTGTTGCAGTATTTATTTATCTACAAACACGAAAACAAATTAGAATGAAAAATTCTTATTTTAGGCGATCGTCAAAATTGTAATTCTAAACAAAATATTTTTGACGAAAATTCGTTAATAACGAAAAATGTCGTATTCCAAAATTAACAAAATAAAAGCGATATAAATGGCAAAAGAAAACAATTGCCTTAAATTAATTTTAAAATGCATCTGCATTTCTATCAAAGATATTCTCTCTAAAAAATATCTTTATATTATTGATCATCTAATTTGTTATGATTATACTTTTAACATTCGTGAGATAACGAATTCTAATAATAAACAATTTAATGTGTCAAATACATAATAAACTTTTAATAATGTTTCAATCTCGATATTAACATTAATTAATTTCATTTGACTATTTACAATTCTAAAACTGATATTTAAATACAAAAAATAAAATATTTGTAATATCTATCGTTTTGACAAAACTTGTAGGTAAATCTTCGCATAACTCGATGCATTTACTATTTTGAATTTTTCCTCAATTAAAAACGTAATTACTTTGTTTTAACTTAAATAACAGAAATCTCGGTAACTAACTTTTTTTTAACTATAACTTTTTTGAAAACAAATATCAAAAATAGAATTGCATAATTATTACAATTATTAAAACAAAATTTTCATTTAAATTCATGAAAAATTATGAATCAGATTTATCTTAAAATAATATAAATCAATCAAATAGAGTTCGAGATTTTGAAACATAGATTTCATAAGTAAATTATTAATTAAAACAATCCCCCTTTTTAAACAACAATCAGGTTTAAATTCTGAGTTGCAAGTAAAGGAGTTTTTTTTTCAATAGAAAATATCAAAATAGAGACTTTTATTATTACAAAATGTTATTTAATAATAGTTTTGAATAATTAGTAATATTAATACATTTTGTTGGTCAATAATTTACATAAATGTTTACACATTTAATTCTTTAAATGTGCAATTTGCAAACATTGAAATTACTATAATTAAGAAACAACAATCAATAATGAAAAATAGATTATGTATATTTTATCATTTAAATTTGAGAAATAGCAAAGCTGTTAGAAGCATGAGTCAATTAAAAACAGTACAATTTTGTATGTAATAATTTAAAGTATTAAAATGAATAAGATTTTGTACGTAATAATTTATTGCATTAAAAGGAAAACGATTTTGAACGTAATAATTAGTATTATGAACAATACGATTTTGTACGTAATAATTTATAGTATCAAAACAATACGTTTCTGTTCGTTATAATTTATAGTATCAAAACAAGAAGAATTTGTTCGTAATAATTTATATTATTAAAAATAATATTTTTGTGTTCGTAACAATTGATTGCATTAAAAACAATACGATTTAATACAGAGTTTGGACTTCAACACAGAAAATTTCGTTAGCATGTTTATTTAGTATCATTTAATTTCTCGGCTTAAAATACCACGCTTTAAATAAGTGTAACTGTTTTTTTTTACAATATGCGTAAGAGGTAAAACGTAGTATCAAAAAATAAAGAATTATTACACAGCAATAACAGTAAAAATAGTAAACGAAAAATCCCACAAAGGCATGGCCTGTTCGTAGGTATACAAGAAATGTTTATGAATTTTTGCTCCTATAATAAATAGACAGAGATATAATATTTTTGTATAATATAAAAAAGAGGAAAAAAAAAGTTCTTTAAAATATTATAAGGCACATTTTTATTTTATGGTAATTAAAAAGAAAATAAAAAATATTTAAAAAACATAAAAATATTCCTTATATATTAAAGAGCAATAAAATCTATCATGGAAATAAAGAGTTAATATCTTTAGTTTGAATTTAGGATAGTGCGTGTTTTTTAAAAGAAGGAAAATTTTGAAAGTTAGGGATCAATGAAATATTATCAGCAAAAAAGAATAAAACTTTTTTGGGCCTATAAAATATGCATGTCTCTGTGCTAGCCTCGTTTTACAATGTGATATTTCTAACACACAATTCCTTCTTCGACTCGATCTATTTGAATTACTTGTAAAAACATTTTAGTTCTTAAATGCTCGTATATATTTTAAACATTGAAAACAATATATTTGTATTATATCTTAAAGTTTAGTTTCTTGGATCAATTGGAAAGAGGGAAAAGTGCGATTTTTGTGAAGCATTATTTTTAAGGTAAATTTTTTAACTGATTCTATTTTTTCAATAGTTTCAAATTTATTACAGTTCACTTATCTATGATTTACCTTCATTGTTTTAAAAACCAATAATTTCTTTTTTCCAACTAAAACAATGTGACAAAAAACGTTACCCACGCTCTCATCTTATCTCATCGTCTCATTTAGCGCACCCGTGCGCGCGTTAGCTGGGTCACTTTGTACAACTTTTTTCAGATTTTTGATCGACAACTCTTCACTCGCGCGTTCTACAAAAAAATGTTTCTGTAATTTTTTTGTTGAAAATAAAATTATCTACAATTTTATCAAATGGACATGTTTTTTTCAACCTCATACTTACTAAAATGCAGAGCTTCAAAGCACTTTGTTTTCAAATCTTTAATTACGTACTACAAAAAAACAGTATCCGAGCTTATTCAATTTGAAGACAATGTTAATAAACACATTTTTGCTCTATTAAGTGCATACAAAAATCAAATTATGACTATAATGTATATTCCATGTATTATATAATATAAGTATGTATATTCCATGTATTATATATATAATATTATATGATAATAGGATTTGCGCCTGTGAATTCTGACTGCGAATCTGAGAAGGATAAGTTTCGGACAATTCGGACGAGTGTGAAGAATGTAACGAGGCACTCCTTACATGTTGGTCCAAGATCCTTCAATATTCTAACTACAAAACAATCACTGATACAGTTGAACGTAGTTATGCGGAAAGCAGTCAGCCACAGAAAAGTGAAACTGAGATAATAGCACATTTATGAAACGATAAAATAATCAAATCTACACAACAGTTTGAATGTCTTTGACTTTGCCAAATGATAAGCAATTAATATATTCGTATTTTTTATTACAAATAAGAATCTAATTATGTATTTGACCAGTTTTAATGATTTTTTAAAGTACAGTCAGATTTTTCTAGTGCTGTGGGTGTGTTTTGAAAATTAAGAAATGCTGTTTTTGTGATCAACACTATTTTCAGGTGTATAATAATATAGTTTTTTGTATGAAAGCCATCTGGCTGTTTTTAGCAGAACATAGAATTGACCTTACTGCACCCGATAACACCAATATCTCATTTTTTCAAGATCATGGACTGGCTGCTTTCTGCATAACTACGTTCAGTTTAAAGTAGGTTGGAGGTCTTGGATTAGTATGGAAAAATACACATTCTTAAAAATAAAAAAAAATGCATTTTTTTCATTTTTTTTTTGGACCACACAGGCCAGGAGGCCTAATTACAGTGGTGAATTACATTACAGAACAACCAGGATTGAGACAAATCACATTTTAAATTTTTGTGTTCTCACCGGGAATCGAACCCGGAACCTTCCGTGCATGAGTCAAGCGTCTTGACCACTACACCACGGAGGCCTCCGCATGCACACTGCAAATAAATCATGTTTTCGTAATATCAGCATATGTTAGTTTGGTTTTTCTTTTTCTTTTCTTTTCTTTTTTTTCTTTTCATAGTCATGTCATACCATATTTTATGCTAAAAACAAAAAAAAAAGGAATGGCCCATGCTCAGACGCTGAAGTCTTTGTGGGCATTTTTTTCAATTTATGTTATAGCTTAATTTTATGATGTATTTTTCTTAAGTGTATTATTGTAATTATATTTCTATGTAAATAATATATGTATGGAAAAATAAACAAATAAAAAAAATTAAAAAATAATGGAAAAAAAATTTTGAATTGGTGGGTGGGAACTCGGAGAGACGAGATATAGTCGGCCCTAGGTATGTTCGGGGATGGAAGGCAGAATGATATTGGAAGAAGGCTGCTAGAGGTATGTCTGGAATGGAACCTTTTTCTGTCAAATACGTTCTTTGATCATAAGGAAATCCACCAGTATACGTGTCAAAGAGGCAACGAAAGGTCTATTATCGATTATGTAGTCATCGACTCTAGATTGAAACCTGTAACAGTTGATACACGTGTATATAGAGGAACCGAGATGGAAACCGATCACTTCTCGGTGGTATCAAGAGTAATTTTGTTCAAAGGATGGCGGTCCAAAACCCGTAAGATACAGGCGCCTTCTAGAGTCTAAGTTGAAAAACATAAAAATGATGACATGAAAGATAAATTTGAAAGCGCGGTTAATCGTAGACTGATAGAGGAGTGCGAAGAAAGTATGAGCATTGATGATATGTGGGTTTTTTTGGAAAAAGTATGTGTGAAGTCTAGGAAATAATAGATCCCTGCAAGTATGAAGACTGTCCAGCATCTCTAGGTCAGTTGCCATTTTTTTAATGCAATAAGTTTCACAAATAAATAAGGAAGGTTTTCATACAGCAATTTTTTAGAAATTTTATTTTTTATTTATTTAGAAAACCAACAGTTCTACAAATGAAACTTAGTAACATAGTAATATAATACAAATATAAACAATAACGTTCAAAGTATTAACTGTTTTAGTATTGTAGTACCTGTCAAGCTTTATAAGTGCTAATTTCAGTACCTGCTGATAGTAATTTTTTAAAGTCTACAGTCTACATCATTAAATTTAGTAATTTGTACTGAACAAGACCTACGGAAAAAAGTATAGTGGTTTGTTTTTTTTAACATCTCGTTTTATAACGTTCAAATGCGTTCAACCACTTTTTCCGCATTTCTCCATTAGGTACTAGGAATGGCCGTCTTCACCGTAGTGTTTATGGACATCGGAACTAAACAGTACTTGTATCTTATAACTAAAGACATTTTATGCGCGTTAATTAGTTAAAACAGCGTAAAACAATGATTACAACAAAAACAACACGTAGGCTATACAAATTCGTATGAATTTGTTTGAACGGTCATTTGGATTCGTAACGCGTGACGTCACAAGCCCATTCGGCATCCGAATAGTCGTTTTGGCGCCAATTCAAATAATACGTTTTTAAACCGCTCTGAAAAATTAACGCATGGACATAAAAAAAAACTGTACAGTTACCATCGTGATTTTTGTCTCTATTTTTTTGCAAAATAAAAAATAACGTGATAATACCCTATTTGGATTTTATAGGTACTTGCGACATATTAACAATCCAAAACAGCATTACCTATTTCCAGGTAAAATGTACTCGGCCACTGGACTAGGCGGTAAAAGTCATAATAAATGGAAAATTCATATCCGTAATTATATTATAAATGCGAAAGTATGTTAGTTTGTCCTTCTTTCGACGAGGGAGCGACCGATCGACGTGACTTTTTCTATAGGGATAGATAGAGATCTGAAGAGCGTTACATACTACTGTACTCAGAAAAATTCTTAGTGGACAAATAATTCTTGGTAGGAATTCGATTCTCAGTGGAAAATACATTAATGTTAAGTTCTACGACGCACTTATTAATTCGACATCACTCAAAGAAACGTTTTTAAACAGAGCTCAGTTCTATTATTATATCTCTTTCCTGTTCGGTCAAATCAAAAGATTTAAGTGACTCTCCAGTCTGCGTGTTTTGCTGACAAATACTTCGTAATTTTTCATTATATCGTGCGATCAAAGCCGCGATAAATGTTGATCTCGATTTGCCGAAATCGAGACAAATTCTGTCAATTTCAATAAAAAAATAATTTAAATGATCATCAATTTTTAGTGAGAAAATCGTTGGAATCTAGATTGAAGACAAATAATGAGAAAACTATGAGCAGGTATCCTACTTTGCGGACAATAAGACAACACCCCAATTTTCAGTTGAATTTTCAGAGTAAAAAAATTCGTCTTGTGGTCCGAAAAATAGTCACTATTTTTCTGCAGATATTTCAAAATTATAAATTTTGATTTTTACTCCCTCTCTAAACACGAATTTTCACTATATTAGAGAGGTAGAAACGTTATTATTAATTATGTATGCACACAAACCATTTGTAATTTTATAAGTACTTATTTTGGCAATATTTTTTTCAATAAATATTTTTTTTTAATGTTTGTGGCCCAAATATATTTTTATGGATGTTGGCTACATTGTACTGAAAAGCAAAAACTTTAAACTGGAGGGAAAAGGTTGGATTTGAAGAATCTGGACGCCCGACGATTTTTATTGGATTATAAGTAGAAAAAACATTTTCAGTTACTCAAAATTGGATATAAAATACCTTTTCTCATATGTAAGTATTATTTTATTTTATCTCTTGCATAAATTATGTGCATAATTTACATCGTTATGAAATATCATTACAAATTACAATGAAGATAATACTCGAATGCCGTATGATTTGACTCCCTTGTTTGTACGAAATTACAAATACAAACCATTCCGCTAATATTGCTATTCATTTTGTCGGTTAATTATTATTTTCTCAAATGATTTGTACAGATTCGGTAGCATTTAATGGTGCCTTTTAAATAGTGTAGAATCAAAAGTCACATTTCGAAAATATGCAAACTTACTCTTATTAGCGCTATCTATCCATAAAATCCACATAGTTTCGTGGTCGAAATGTAACTTTTAAATGTAGAAAAATGCTTTACAAAATGAGCGTTGATGTCAAAACTAATATAACGAATAAATTTAGTTTTGAATTTTGACACCAAACCCCTTTCAACCATCATAACTCAGCATTTTAAAGGCTTGTCAGCAGGTGGGAAATCGAGGATATGGAAGAAAATCATAAAAAGTACACTGTAATACCCCGGACAAATAAATTACTGGAGATTTTTCTTGTAACTAATGGGAATCGATTCCACGGCGCCATTTTGAATGTCGGTATACTGTTGGACCAAGAATCAGTAAATTTAAAATCATTATGAGGTTTCGTTTGGTATAAGTATATTATATATTGTATATGTAAAATGTTATTATTAGAACCTTATTTTTCCTTGTGTTTACTATAAAGTCACATAATAATAAAACTTGGGATCAAAACTCATGTAAACAAATGCGGATTTATCTCATTAAATAAAACTTTAAAACACAATAAAATAATAAGAACAAAAATCCAACATAGGCATAGCCTGTGCGTAAGTATACATGATTTTATCCGTTTTACGTTACAGCACGTACACAATACGTATTTTAATAAAAGAAACAAAAAATAAACCTAAAAGAGCAAATGAAAACTCAATGTTTCCCAAAAACCAGTATCTCTAATAAATTCTTGCAATTTGTTTCTGAAGACATTACTATCTAGAGACAGTGGATGATGCATAGTGAGGGTTGTATATATTTTTTCATTTTAGTAAAACTTATGTAAACAAAGGGAGGATCTACCCCATTTAATAAAACTCGCAGTTCTTTAAACTTAAGACTAAGACTATGTTAATCATAGAACTAAATAAAATAAATAAATAAAACACAGTTCATTTCAACAAGAGAAAATATGTATGGAGCAACACAACAACGTTGCGTACACGGTGAGTTCTGCAGGAGGAGAGAGTGAGGGTAAAGCTTCAGGCTGCTGACCCTAGCGGTGGTGGAAGTGTCTTAAGTGTTGCCATCGTTATACTTGGCCATCCTGCATCTTGTTCGTGACCCCACAACATAAAGCAAACAAAACAGTTAGTTCAACTTGAAATATAAGAAGGGGTACTGAAAAGTAACTAGAATAACACCACTAACGGCCACCTATTAGCGACACATAACACAGTGCCATTCTGATAACATTTCAGTTCTGGTGATTACTAGATGGGCCATCATATAGCTGTTTCACACAGAAAGCTCATATGTGCGCTCATCACCCTTCAAAACTCCACATACAATGGGGTCTATCATATTGTACAATATATATATGATATATGTAATATAAAATATATTTTGTTAGTAATTTATAAATAAATAAAAATGAATAGAATTATATAAATAACAGTTTACATGATACAGCCTTTATACACAAACTCAGCGAATACATAGGTAGTCACATATATGTCTAACCTTCAAGAGGGTCTATCAAATCATCTCTATCCACATCTCTCACTACCATGGCTGTCAGATTCACTAGAATCATCAGGTACCCCTTTATAAGGTCTCAAAGCATCTGGCGCTGCCAAAACCACAAACTTTTTGTAGCCTCACATCCCCTTGATGCTTCTTATCTCGTAACGGTCAATACCCAAGAGAACTTTGGTTACCTTATTTGGCCCACCATACACTGGATCTACCTTATGATTGACTCCCGCTCCCCCTTGTACACCACCATGATAGCACAAGATCTCCTAAATTATACCTGTGCGCTTCCTTGCGACGTCTATCATATTGTTCCTTCATACGTTGGGCAGTTACTTCCATAGCTCTCTTAGCTTTGTTTCTTCGCTCCATTAATAAACATTCCCTGTCTGAAGTCTCTATTGCGCTATCTTGTTGATGTATGTCACCCAGCAAATTACTACTGTGTCCAAACATCAACTGAATAGGGGTGTATTTAGTACTAACACTAACGGTGTTATTGATGCCCCATATTATATCAGGTGTGCTCAGATCCCAAGATCTTGCATCCATGTCAGTAGCTCGCATGGCATCTAACAAGGACCTGTTCATCCTTTCCACTTGACCGTTTGTGCGAGGGGTTGCCACTACATTAAGGACATGTTTAAATTTTTCTTAATCGAAAATTGTTTAAAATGCCTACTGCTAAATGATCTTCCTCTATCTGAGATTATTCTACTGAGAACGCCAAAACTGCTAAACATCTGATTTAATTTTCTAATGGTCTCTACCGACTCTAGAGTGCGTACGGGGAATGCAAACACAAACTTGGAAAATGAATCTACCCCTACCACTAGTAAATAATTATTCTCTAGTTTACTCTTGGCAAAAGGCCCTAAATGGTCCACATGAACGGTGTTCATAGCGACATCCAGTTTGGGTATCGTGTGGAGCTTTTCCTTCCTTTTTGCCATACTGACCCTTAGCAAATGCACAATTAATGCATGCGTTAACATATTCTTTATAAATCTAGTCATTTTTGGGAACCAAAACTCACTTTTAACTAATTGTCACCTGTTAACGTCTTTCGATACAACCTCCCATTACTAACATTAAAGTCATTTTTAAAGTCTTTATTTGCTGTACCACTTTTTAATTGTTCTATGATTAAAGTGACTTTAAGATCCTGTAATTGTAAGGTGAGTAACCAATCATCTGTCTTAATCATCTGTATCATCTGTGTGAAAGGAATAGGGTTGCGACTTAGAGCATCTGCATGCGGTCACCGGGACGGTATTCTATTTACATATCATGGTCTTGGATCAAAAGCCACCAACGGGCTATACGTGGTACCATATCCTTCTTAACAAAGGTCGATCTAACTGCAGAACAATCTGTGACTACCTTAAAATGAATGTCCACCAAGTATACACGAAAGCGTCTTATGGACTCAACAACTGCTAGTGTTTCTAGTTCATAACTGTGATAGAAAGCTTCTTCTTTTGACGTGACTCGACTAAAATAAGCTACTGGTTTAATTTCTCCACTTAACTGATATTGCATAAGAATTCCGTCAAGACCTAGTTTGCTCGCATCTATATGTAATTCAGTGATTAGTTCTCTGTCATAAATAGCTAAAACAGGCCTGGAAACTAGCGCGGACTTTAAGGACTCGAATGCCTTAATCTGCATTGGGCCCCATTCCCATGCTTTCTCAGTTAGCCCTGTGAGGGGGCAAGCTGTGGTAGCAAAACCTTTAATAAACTTTCTAAAGTAACTAGCCAAACCAATAAAACGGCGTATTTCATGAACATTTTTCGGAGCCACAAAATGTTCCACAGCTAAAATCTTACCTACTCCTGGGGCTACCCCATCACTGGTAACCTCGTGACCCAAATAGGTAATCTTCTGCTGTAGAAAAGAACACTTCTCAATTTTTACTTTCAGATCCGCATCAGCTTAAAGTGCCAATACTGTCGTCAATAAATCCAAGCCTTCCTTTACTGATGATGACGGTATCAGAATATCATCCATGTAAAACAGAATACTTTCCTTTGGTACTTTGCTTAAAGCTTTCTTAATAGTACGCATAAAGACTGATGGTGCATTAGCTAATCCATAACTCATACGAAGATATTTGTACTGTCCATCTGGAGTTATGAATGCCGTCTTGGGTATCGATCCCTCTGCGATAGGAATCTGGTGATAGCCTTGGGTCAAATCTAAACTTGTAAAATACATTTTATTAGATAACTTACAAATTTGATCATCTATGTGGGGCAACGGAAATCTGTCTTTAATTGTGATGACGTTGAGCGCTCTATAGTCAACACACAATCTATAGTCACCAGTCTTTTTACTAACTAAAATTACCGGACTAGCATAATCTGAGTCGGATTCTCTAATTATCCCATTAGCCAGCAAGTCATCAACCTTTTCTTGGACAATCTTTCTCTCGGAGAATGATAATCTGTATGGCTTATGGTACACAGGATATCCGAGCTCGTCTTGATTACCATCTCTCCAATATGTGTGCACCCAAGATCAGAGGTTGCACTCCCAAAACATGAATTAAAAGTGTTCAATACCAATAGCATTTTCATCTCCTGAGTACTAAAGCGTCCAAAATCCAAATCAGCTGCTTTTAAAGAATAACATAAGGTACTTACAGTTTCACCAGGGGCCTGACCTTTTGGGGCTCCCTCACACTCAAGAGCCCTAGTCAGCAACTGGCCTTGGCTCCAGGTAATCGGCTACTGACCAAGATTATGCACTGTCAGATGAGGGTCATCGTTGCTCAAGAGGGCGCCTGGCATCATGCACGTCGTAGCTCCCATCTCGTATCATCCTGGTGCTGTTGTCAAGCATTCAGTACCTGAAACATTAACTTTTACTGGCAAACCGTGTTGGGCATGATTATAGTATCTTCCGAACAGGTCACCGGATGCGATATATTAAAATCAGTGGCTTCAAGCCGAATGCTATACTTTTTAACGGGATGCTGAAATAGAGGTGATTATCAATGTGGCTTCAGACCCAACAGATCACTATAGACCATGTGCATTTCATGAGCAAAGCCTATGAAAACTCTTAGGAATTCGAAATGTTTCAGCCAATTTTGGCTGAAAATATGATCATTCATTCATTCAGGTTATATTTAAAAATATTATTTATACTGTAATAATCACGATAGGTGCTTTCATGCATTCATATTGCAAAGAGGTTAAAGAGATCCAGAGTTCATTCTTGGTTTGTCATATACGGCAAATCCACAATATACTTGCACTGCATTATTGAGGAGAACCAAAAGCTTTATAGCTCCTTGACTATGTTTGTAAATTCTGAGCAAGTCATCATCATCATAAGCTCAACGGACCTGTGTGGGCCTTGCTGCATCAAGGAGTCTCTTCCACTCTTGTCATTCTGCTGCCCTGCCTCTCCAGTTCCCCGCTTTGTTGTTGCCGTATTCGTGCTGATGTAGTCCATCCATCGCATTTTGGACCTTCCTGGTCTTCGTCATCCTTGTGGCACGGAGAGAGTTAGGCGTTTTATGGTATTGTCAACCATTCTAAATATATGGCCAGCCCATCTCAAACGCCACGCCTTGATGGAATTGATCACATCAGGCTCTCCATAAATGTCATATAGCTTATGGTAGCAACAACACCAAAAGTTGTTTTCTCTCACAGGTCCATAGACAACTCTGAGGATCCTTCTCTCAATCGCTGCAATGGTTCCCACAATATTCTTTGTCATTACATAGGTTTCAGAGGCATATGTCATTGATCATAGTGAAAGTACTTCCTCCACATACCCGAAACTAGATTGTGGGTCTTCCTATCGTTTTCTCTCATACAATAAATCTATGTTTTTTTTTTTTTCAATAAACGAGTTACTCTTTTAAAGTTTTCAATTTCGTACATCGCAATTTTCATTGAATTTTACTCTACTACTTTCACTGTGAGTTTGGCAAATTATATGAAGGGCCTTTGTCTGGTATTGTCATTCATCCTCATGTCCATATTGCAAACTTGAATGGTAGCAAAATCTGTATTTACTTGTATCACAATAGACTGTGTCCATAATAGCAATGTTATAAATTTAGTAATAACAGATTATTAAATTTATAACATCAGATTATTAAATTTATAACATTGCTATAATGGACACAGTCTATTCTTTTTTTTAATTTCTCAAATTCAACGCCCTTTATATAAGTCACCAAAAGATAAAACCCACAATCATGCGTGTAGCACTGCTTATTTAAAGGTTTTTAACTACATAAATTTAATCAGGTCACAGTGAAAGGATGTTAGTAGGTAGGTACTACGTTTGACGATTTCAACACCAAGGGTTAGCAACACTACTTCCCTTTGATGGGAAAAGACGGCACCAAATAGTAGTTCAATTCATACCCAGAGACATTGGTCTCTCTGGACAATACATCAAATTTAATTTCAATTTACCTACCATTTCGCACATTTCCTGACAAGAATTTTACAAGTATCAGGCACCATATAATGGTTTGATCAGTGTTTTTTTTGTACAGTACAATCTAAGCGTTTCTTCTTATTAGTTCGATCGTAGTTGGGTAGTCGGCTTCCTCGTTTAATGGTCAGCGCGTTTGCCTACCATGCAAGAGGTGTCGGGTTCGATTCCCGACATGGTTGATATGAAATATTTATTTGAAAGGGTGTTTTCACTCTAGAATATTTCATAGTCCCTGAACTGGCACCTGAAGCGTAAGACTGATCACCTTACCTTCATGTAACAAAATTGATCGAGATATGCTGCGATTGGTGTACCAATCCAGTGCCCTATGCACCATTATATGCGGAAAGGGAATGATATGTAGTTGCGTAACAACGGTTGGCAGCCATTATTCTCCTCCTGATTTCTTACTATGTATTGTTGTCGCTGGTTACTGTGAAGCCCAAGTATGTGAACAGGTTGGCCACCTCAAAATTGTGGTATTCTGCTGTGAATGTGAGGGGGATTATGCCTTGGGTGTGAGAGGCAATCTTAATTTTTTTTTTGTCCTTATTATTTATGATGATGTCAATATTATCTGCATAAGCGAGCAGCTGAACTGACTGAAGAAGATATTGCCTCTAGTTTCTATTTTTTAGTCCCTGGTCACCTTTTTCAAGGCTATATTGGACAGGAGACATGCCATTATGAATCAGGAATGATTTGGAGATGTCTATGACGTATTCCTGGCACTTTTACAGTATCTGTCTCAGGCCATGGATTTGATCAGTTGTGCCTTTCCCGGGTGTGAAACCACACTTATAGTTGCCAAAGTCTCCAAGAGAAGAAGGTGTCTTAGAGTGATTTAACATTTATCCTATTAACCCATTTGTGAATTCTTATCTTTAATTTCGTTTCTCGTCGATCATTTACTTAATTTATAAAAATAGTTGCTAATTTAAATGTTCATGTTTTCTTGCAGCTGCAGCATGATGAACGATCACCCTTATCAGTTGGCTGGCTCATCTCATATGGGCCATAATGATCCTGAGATAGTGTGCGCCTTCTGTAAGCGCGACTTTAGTGACCCCACCGATCCTTACAGAAAAACCAGGTGCGGTCATAAATTACATGTGAGGTGTATGAGTATCTGGTTTCCAATAGTTAACCATTGCCCAGCCTGCCGAACTCCAATTGACAGCTGGAAAAACATTACAAACACATGCGCAGCTTGCTTAGGTGATCTTGGTGACCCACAATACACATTCACTGCAAACTGTACTCATCAGTTTCACAATGATTGCTTTGATTGGTATTCATCCTACAGAAACAGGTGTCACATTTGTCAGAACGTGATACACGTCTGCCATATCCGACTACATGATGATAAATCCTCAGAGGCATTGCTGAATCAAGCTATAGAAATGGTACGCTTCAGATACCTTTGTAAAATATGTTTGCAGCTATTTGAAGAGAGCGAGAGACCAATGTGTATAACTAAATGCGGCTATATTTTGCACGTACATTGCTTGAACGAGATCCCTGCACTGTGTAAGAAATGCCCAATTTGTGAAAAGAGCATAATATAGATTGATATAACCAACAAGTGTGTGGTTTGTATGACCACCTATATGCACGGTGAGGTGCAAACGTACTTACCATGTTTCCATACATGCCACCCGCAGTGCTAGGAGAAGTTTAAAACAAGTAATCTTTGTCCTGTTTGTAAATTTAAGCCAGTAAATTGTACAATATGCCAAAATATTATTACAAAAAATAATCTGTATCCCTGTGGCCACAAATTATGTATGAAAAAATTGCTAGTTTACAGTAATTCATGCCCGCTGTGTCAAAAACCAGTGAACTTGTCGATCTCTGTGGCCACAACTTCCACAAATAATGCAGAAACAAATGGCTAGTTTACAGTAATTCATGCCCGCTATATCGGAAACCAGTGAATATGTAGTTGTAATAGAGCAGTAATATACAGTAGCGAGTATTGAAATGCTTTGAAGAATGTAGATAATCTTTTTTAATTTTTTTTTAGAAGCATGTGGGATATTGTATGGTTTTTATTTTGTCTTCCACAGTTATCAGAATACATGTGTATTTCATCGATGTTTGAACGAACTTCAGTAGTGAGGAAATCCAATAAAAATATAGCCACTTCATATGGGGACTTTCTGGCTTCACCTTCATGATATAAATAAATTCTAGCAGTGTTCAAGTTTTTGAATTTTAAGTATTTAAAATATTAAATTTCAGGTAAAGTTAAAGAAATATTTGCGTTCTTATGATTTACCCAAATATTTCAATTTCGGGGCCATTTTCAACTAGTTATAAATAACTCTATTAGAAAATGGGAACCAAGTTGTGATAAAGTGGGGTGCGAACACTGCAAACTTAAAAGGTAACTTCTGTAATCTATCATCAGCCTGAGTTTCTTCCTTTTTTTCTTCCTTTAACCATTTTTTCGCTCAAGACATGCAAGCACCTTTATATTTTTTTACTCAATTTAACACCATACTTTGACTACATCCTATCTGGTGTCCTATAGCTGTAGAACTAAGTTTTTGCAACATCAAAGTAAGAATCAAATGTTTTGTAACACACTCAATTTTTCCCATACTCAGAATAAAAAATAATGAGGCTAATATGTTAACTCATTGATATTCATGGTGAAACTAAATTATTTGAAAAGCCCCCGCACAGTTACAAAAAACTAATGGTACCAATAAAAATAACAGTAAATAATTCTTAAAATGCCCTTATTTCCGCTATTACCATTTTCAGTGAATGAAAACATTTCAATGCTCACTACTGTATATGGATAAAAAAAATATACAAAAACGGCAATATTACATAATGTCGACCCTGCTTTCAAATGTGTTTTAAACGTGTGTAGGCCTAATACACATTATTCTAGTATGTATTTGTTTTAACTTCCTTTTGATAGATTTTCAAACAGAGAAGGAAAACTTTTTGAAATGGAAATATGGAGGTCTAGGTATTTATTGGCTGGTTTAAGTTCACTTCACTTTACACACTGTGCACACTTAAATTAACCAATACATTTCAAAACCACTCAAAATGCCTAGACTTCCATCATAGAATTAAGAATAGTCCAGAAACCGCATACGCACATCAAACAGAAGGCGACCCAACTGCTCAATGAGTAGTTTTACGTTTTGACTCATTAATTAGTTTCTTTGTAGACGTCGCTCAGTACGCAACTCCTGATTTGAATTCAACTATGCCGTGTTGTGTACTTTTAAAGTGTAGAAATACTGCTAGGATCTTAAAGAAACAGGATGGTATCACATTTCCTGTGTAATTAGCAAACGAATATTTAAATAGCAAATGCATTACTTAAAAATTGAATTATTTTTCCATCTGTCAGATTGTCGAAGAAACAAAATATAAATTTCGTTAGTGTTGCCGTTAGTATTTTTTTTTTACCCCACTTTGCTCATCTAATGAAAGAACTAATGAAAATTAGACCTCAGATTAAACAACGCCGTGGGGGACATTTGACCAACATTATCTTTATAATATCAAATATTATTAACACAATATAAAAATATCCTTTTTATGTAAAAGATTTTTTTTTTTTGTATTTTAAGTTTAAAGTTCATTAATTCAATTACTCTCATTAAATGACCCTTTACTTATCTACTCTGTTGTGTCAATCAATGTTTCCGCGTGCACAGTAAAAATTTTAAGAAATTTGAAGATTGCTTTTTTTACCTTACATTCGTATTATGATTATTTTTTTTATCATTAAGCAACATTACGCGGCGACATCACGAATGCGCGCGGTGAAAATAGGGCATGGTGGGGGATATTGAACACAGTCCGATGTATTCAAATATGATTCTACGCTCCTTCTGGACTATTCTTAATTCTATGACTTCCATATTACCTTCTTGATTTTTTTTCGTTTTCTATTGTGAAATATCTTTCAAATAGCTGATACAGCATAATTTTGGTTCCTATAACATAGTTTTTACCAAATTTTTTTTTAGTTACTTGCAACTGATGTACATTTTAACTTTGTGATATATACTCGTAGTATATACCATGTTAAATGGGTAATTAACATGAATTAGTTTTAAGCACTGCAACAGTATCTTATTGTGCCGGTTTTGAAATACAACCTGCATTTACTATGTTTCTATTTCCTATGTTCCTTTTTAATTATTTATTTTAATGTCACTAGTACCTTTCCTAAGAAGTTATTTCAGACTTTATGGTGCATAATTAGTAATAGTAAAGTAGGTATCTACATTTATAAATATTGTTACAAAGAAATGCATAAATGTGCCTTTTATCTAAAGTACATGAATAGATTATTGAACACAGTGCTTAATAAGTGAGGTGGGGTGGGGTGGTGATTATAATTTTGCGTGGATATTATTTGACCGAATCGTTGATCTGTGTTAATTTTTGCGGGGAAATAAAAGATGCGTTTGCGCAATGATGGCAAGAACGGAAAAGGACAGTATGCGGCCAAACAAACTACAGCAAACAAAAATCCTACCTTTAGGAAGACAGGAAAGGGAATCCGGGACAGGAATCTGAATGATATCTTCAAGTTCTGGCTTCTGGGTAGTTTTTTCCTTTTTTGTTGAACACGGAACTTTCACTATAGTTATTTGTGAAATATAAAGATGAATGTGGCGGAGCGGCGGTCAGAAAAAGTAAAGATGTTCAGATGCGGGCAGATAATTATAAGACAAGCAGTTGCGGGCAGATAAAATTATGAACATGCGGTAGTTGGCAGAAATTATCAAGAAGATAAAGAAAAAGTGATTGTTGATGTCTGTTGCTATGGATATGGAAAATTGTACCCATAGCAACCATAGCTACCCATGGCCATAGAAACGAGGAGAATAACAAACAATGAAAGTTGGGAGATCACAGGATGGGTAGGATAAGTAGACCTTCATCCACTGTCAGTCTATCCAGCCACAAATCACTCAACCCCACCAACCACTCGCGCAACCAATATGCATATAGTTTTATGAAACGTGGCAATAACGAGAAAGCACTCAACTATAAAGAAATGCATCTATAAGGTTTTGGTAATGTATACTAAATAATTATAGTAATCCTACAGTAGTTTCTATGTAGATGT
Source organism: Micrasema longulum (assembly GCF_059751315.1). Taxonomy (NCBI): domain Eukaryota; kingdom Metazoa; phylum Arthropoda; class Insecta; order Trichoptera; family Brachycentridae; genus Micrasema; species Micrasema longulum. The sequence continues at coordinate 403,853 of NW_028277642.1, read as the reverse complement.
GATTCTGACGCGACGATTGCAAAATATAATACACAATTTACCGTCTTATCAATTGTGTTATAATTGTATTCTGATGCGACGCTACGATTGTAAATATAGAGGCCGTTTACATGTGGACCATACTATTTTTTCTTAACATTGTCTTGTCTCAGCACTGTGAACATACTCGACTGCGCAGGACAGGACGCTGGGACAGTACATAAATTCTGCCGCATAATTTTTGTATTGGACAACGGTTTAGTCCTGGAACTGAAAAAATATTGTATTGTGAAAATAGCCTTAAATGCTTAATGTACTGTCTTATTAATTTTGTTTAAATATTGTATTATGGAGATTGTGAATGTAATGCACAATATATTGTCTTACTAATTTTGTTTTAATTGTATTCTTAGGATTACTTGTTTTATTCGTTTTGTTTTAATTGTATTTTTATGATTTTTATGATTACTTGTTTTATTCGTTTTGTTTTAATTGTATTCTTACGATTACTTGTTTTATTCGTTTTGTTTTAATTGTATTTTTATGATTACTTGTTTTATTCGTTTTGTTTTAATTGTATTCTTATGATTACTTGTTTTAATTGTATTCTAATGGGGATTCTGAAGCTATGACTTTGAATATAATGCTCAAATAACTATATTATTGATTTTTTCCAGTTGTGTTTTATGGTGATTTTGACGTCACGATTAGGAATATGCACAAGTTACTGTCTTATTCATTTGTTCATCTGTCACAATTTTATTATCTTGAGGATTCTGACGAGACGATTGTGAATGTACTCCACAATTTACTGTCTTATTAATTTTATAATAGTATAATTGTTTTCTTATAGGGGGTTCTGACGCAAAGATTGTGTTAATACATTAATTTTAGGAATTGTGAGGATACATTATTGACTAATTTGTTGGTGTTAATATAAAATGTGTCCATTTATTACCAAGTGAAGAAAACAAGATTACACACAAAAAAATCGCAACAAATTTGTAAATAATGTTTACTTACTAAATATGTGCTATCAAAGCATTCTCTACTGTTGCTCTAGCATTCAGAATAACAGCTGTAGATGGTTCATAGCAAAAAAATTGATGTTGTGTGGTGTTACTGGTTTTGTAAAACATTTGTAATATTTAAATTTAATTGACTACATTAACTACATACATTTGTATTCACTCGTTAACTTATTTAGCATAAAAAAAATCACGCAGTATTATTTCAGATTATAAGAGATTTCTAAAATCATAATATAGTAGAAAAATTTACAGAATTATAAATATGTAATATGTTTACCATGTCGTGGCGCTGAAGAAAACTGTATTGCTATGAACCATCCGGGTCCTATGTATAACTTTCTTTTTTATGAATAATTTTTTTAAATAGTTAATATTTGCTTTATTAATTTTATTTTCAAGTAAAGTTGGTGGTAATTGTTCAAACACTCTTTTATTACTTACTTACATTGATTTGCTACTAACTTACCTTTATGTTATAAGTCCGCCTCTAAGACCTCGGGGAGCGGACGCCGCTGAGGTCCGAGTGAAACATACATATGTACCAGGAACTAGTAATAAACACGCTTTAGTAAAGTTCACTAATTTATTTTACACAAAATATGGGAAGAGTAAAGAAGAGACAGGAAGCTACTTATCCGTGAGGGCTGCTCTTGTTGCTGCAGCTTCTGCCGCCAAGGTTCAGCTCGATTCCTCCAAATAGCAGGCTGCTTTCCCTGTTGCAAGCCGCCGGGATTCTGCTCGACTGCGGGCACTGGCGTAAACTCCTCTTAATCACTCAGCCAGGAGCCGGGTAGCAGTCTCCTTCCACTCCGTTTTCCCTTTTCCCCCTCATTTCCTAACCGCCGTTTTTCGAACCCTCTAAAAACCTCCCTTCTGTCAAATTCACCCGCATGCCCCTGGGATGCTCTGACCAGTAGTGCTGTCCTTCGGGTTAGTTACCGTAAACGGGGCAGGCTGTTTAAGTTTGGTTATAATAGAAACCGGGACAGATTTTATAACGTAACACCACCTTATAGGATACAAACAACCAAGTACATTGAAATAAACAGGTGAGCAAATTAGAATCTGGAAGAAAGCACATGAGAACACTGGTACGCGGCGGGAAAGCAATTGTTTCTGACTAACTCTACACTATGCTTTCAAATCGGATTAGGCAAAACACTATGTTGAAGCGGCGACATGAAAGATACGAAGAAGTGATGATGAAGCGTGAAAAATGATGCCGGTATCCACAAAGACAATGCGTTAGATGAATGGCCTTGTTCTTGGCCATGGTTGGAGGTAGTGACTTAGAGTGGGGAACGAAGGGAATCATGGGTATACAATAAAGAAAGTTAGGAATTGAAAAAGACAAAATCATATAGCACAATAAAGAAAGTTAGGAATTGAAAAAGACAAAATCATATAGCTACATAGGTGAAATTACATACAGAAATAGCATGGAAATGGCACTTGTAGAAGGTGTACATTTCTAATTTCAATGCAAAAATTATACAACCATATAGTGAGCGTACCTGATTATTACCAGGTAATATAATATAATATCTATGGGAAGGCGTTAGAAAAGCGGTTATGTTTCTAGCTATGTAAATGTTTAGAAATACAAAAAAACTTGCAGATAAGTTGAAGGAAAGTGACACATCCTAGGTTTAAAAATAGCCACAGACTGGCATGAGCAAGTATCCAACACAGGGGAGAAAGATAGCACGTTAGAGTGTCATTTTCTCAATATTCTTATAACTAGACTCCACTTAACATTCCATTTTTAAGATGAGACAAAAGTTGTAAGATTGAGACAGTTGGTACGAGTATACTAATTTATTGAGACTCATTGAATGGCGTACACTATCAGTGGTGATGAAACTGAAGGTTTCCGAGGCCTTTTATCCCCTCTGATAACATGAGTTAGACAAATAGGTTGCAATAGAAAGCAACAAGACACTATGGTCTGTTTCCAAGTAAACTTTACATACCTACATGATTTTAATCTATGATCTCAAAAATATTTTTATGCCCTACAATGTAGAGTCTACATGGTACTGCATTCACAAAACTTACTAGACGCATTTAAAATCTACAGGATGTTGATTTTAAAAAGGTTATATTAATTTAAATTAAATGCGCTATCTTTAAAAAAAAAATCCTAGTTGGATTAGAGGGTTGTGTACATATTTGAAAAAAATACAATGTGATAAGAAAATGTAGTTCTTTAATATTGCTCTTGAAAAATCCATAAGAGATGCAGGAGTAGAAATAACAGGAACTGTTTTTAGAAAGATCACCCAGATATTAGCCTGTGCAGATGACCTAGACTTAATCTCTAGAACTGTCCCGGGATTAAAAGATGATTTCTTAAAGCTTGGAATGGCTGCAAATGACATGGGTTTTAAAATAAATACATCTAAAACTAAATATATGTTTGCAAGAAAGTCACAAATAATCTATGTACAACAGGCAATTGACGTTGGGTCACACCACATAGACAATGTCAATTCCTTTAAATATTTAGGTACTGAAATGACTAATGATAACAATTATAGTACCGAAATTATAGCAAGGCTATCGGCAGCAAACAGATGTTATTATGGCTTATTTAAACATCTGAGATCCAAATTGCTCATTAGAAAAACTAAGACCATTATTTACAATACTCTCCTCAGACCGGTCATTGCATATGGTGCCGAATGCTGGGTTATGACCAAAAGAGATGAAAATATGGTATTAGTATTCGAAAGAAAAATATTAGGAAGATATTTAGTGCTGCCAACCAAAGCGGAGTGTGGAGGAGACGGTTTAATCATGAATTAGAGGTACTGTATGGTGAACCCAACATTGCACAATTTATCAAAATAAGAAGATTACAATGGTTGGGCCATGTGCACAGAATGAATGATAATCGTACCCCAAAAAAGATTCTTTATACCACTCCGGAAGGCAGACGAAGCAGAGGCAGACCAAAATTAAGATGGCTGGATAATGTGGAAAGTGACATTAGAGCTATTGGCTTGACGAACTGGAGAAGAGCCGTGGGGTGCAGGGACGAATGGAGACAAATTCTGGAGGAGGCCAGGGCCCACAATGGGATGTAGCGCCACTGATGATGATGTTATGGGACCAAGCTTCCACAAAACAGGTAAAATACCTGTGGTTAAGTGTAGCTGACGCACTACCGGCGAGTTTAGCAGGTCCACTTTCACTAGGTCGTCCCTTCCGCTGGTTGTAAGGCAGCGGAAACCGAAGAGCAAAGCACGCACTGGTTTCACTACAACTAAAAACCGACTTAACTCGTAGTCCTGAAAAGGACTTTTAACTCCAGAAGAAAGCTCCGCGGTCGGGATCCGTAAGGTGAGAAGTCCAGTAGTCAAACCCAAGGGCAGGCTTAGGTCTTGTAGAGTAGTTGGTATCGGCGGAGGGTAGAATGGAGAGATGATTCAAACACGAGCAGTAGAGTGAGACTGATTTATTGTAAGGCGCTGCATCCTATTTATACACAGAAAATACGCATGGCCTACAACGGCCGGCCAATAGCCGGCGGAAGTTAGCCAACCAATCATGTCGCGAGAGGGATAGCGCGCTGTTGTACACTCAATCTGTCTCCCTCTCGCCATGTAAAAGGAATACCTTCCCCCCGCCACCTGACCGCATTAGGGTGCAGACCGCGCGGCAAGCAACATATACAGTACAGAAAATATTACACGAAATATTATATTAAATTCATATGAAACAGTTACATTTTTATTCAACATTTATAATTCCTATTCCTAATTCTCTAGGCCTGGGTATAATGAAAACCACCCCTGAAGGTAACAAATAAAAGTCTTTATTGAGGGGACTATTACACTTACATTCTACCAAGGTTTCTATTCTGGCTGGTTATTTAAAGGCCCATTGAGGGCCGCTGAGTTTCTATGATGTCCGTAACAGTTAAAGAAAGATTAAATAACCTTGATTAAACAAAATGGGGAACAGTGACATTGTCATTATGATTGTCATAGATGCTGGAAAAGAAATCAGCAAAGAGGTTTGCCATATCGGGACCGTCATCAGCTAATTTATGAGCAAGGCGCATTAACCACACTCCTCAATTTTTCTTAATTTTACTCACGCGTTTTCAGAATACTTTGAGATTTGACTGAAGGGAAGCCTCAACACCTGAGATATAATTATTAAAGTAACGCTCTTTGAATAAGAGTTTAAATTGCTTTCTTAAGTTTGAGAAAACAATGAAGTTAATGAGAGCCACTTACCTTATATTCACTGTGGACTTTCATCTTTTCCCACACCAGTTTTTTTTTTAATCGTGGTTGAACCATGTAGGATACGAGTTTGCCTTGACTGCCTTTTTGGGAACGAATTCTTCAATTGTATTGTTCGCGATAGAATTAAATAGACTGACTCATTAATATTTGTGATTCTATTAAAAGTAGACCAGTTGATTTTGGATAAAGGTGTACACATACTGTTATAGTCAGCGATTTTATAGTCAAGACAAACTGTTTCTGGGTTCTGGGTGGCATCAAATCCAAGAGGAATTTCAATCTGAAGAGGGAGGTGATGGGGGTCGACAGGTACTAACGGGTTGTTACATTTTTTAATTTTAAGATAAGACATATTAGAAATTACAAGATCTAAGATTCTATTGTTGAGGTTTGTAATTTGATTATATTGTTTAAGATTTAGAAAATATCTAGAAGAGTTTGGGCTTTGGGAGTGGAGGAGATCGGAGAATGGGTTGGGTTAGACCAATCAATGTGAGGGAGATTGTAATCTCCAAAAATAAAAAAAGTTGCATTGGGAGTTAAGTTTCAAGTCTTCCATATCATCAATGTGCTTCATGTAGACATTAATATGAGCTAGTGGGGCAATGTAAACACACAATTATAAATGTCGTTGAGTTGATCTTCGCCATTATGGCCACCTGTTCAACAGTCTTGTTTTTTAAAGTTAGTGGTCTTGTTTTTACCTCTACCTCCACCTGGTGATCTGCTCGTACGGTCCAATTGGTACACATCAAAGTTTTCAAATCTAAGTTCTCCTTTTGATATTTTATCTGAAAGCCAAGTTTCAGTTATTAAAAAAACATTATCAATGGTTGGAATTGTGAGTTTGAGATGTTCGAGGTTTGATCGTAGACCGTGCAAATTTTGATAAATCATTATTAGCTGGAGGCGTTTTGAGCAGTTTTTACTATTCCCTCCTACTCTAAAAAAATTTTCCGGGACAATTCACATCTTTCAGCTGCTTGTCGGGCAAGACATACTCGAGACCCAGTAATGTGTGTGGCATCTTTCCTAAAGAAAGTGCAGGTTGCGCAAGCTGGAGAGTTGTCTTTGTTAGGGCAGGCTTCTCTTTGGTGACCCAATTTGGTACAGTAATGACAGCTAGGCTTGTTTGCCTTGTATCTTAAGGCGGTATGTCTATATAATTGACAGTGGCTGCATTTAGAGCTGTCGATCCAGTCACGGGCTCTAAATAGCTGCCAGTCGAGAGCAAATTATCAAAGAATGTCTTACAGAAGGGGGCACTCTATAGATGAGTGCACATTCCTGTATGTGGACCTGATTTGTGTGAAAAAATTTTCATACAAATCTGGCCAAAATTACAAAACTTAATAAATAAAAAAAAAACATAGCGCTGATAGGTAATACAGAAAATGTTTTTTTTTTAGATTTGGCTTAGTTTAATAGTCTATTGACAAATAATAAAAAATATAAAAAACCACTGAACTTCCTCATTGTGAAAGCACTACAATTAATCATATAAATCATAAATATGTATGTCAAGATTCTTAATTAATACCTTGTTAGTAACCATGAAAAGGGTTGTCTCTGTTAGTAGGATGTTTAAAATTAATTAATGTACTGCATAAAATCTTTGTAAATATTGTAAAGAAACCAAGGCGTTATTTTGATTTTTCATAAAGATATTTGTTATTAACTTTATAAGAAAATAAAATTTTGTGATTTTGTTAAAAAGCTTTATTCATTTTATTTCCATAAGTTTTCAACTACATCATTGTACAAAAAAAAATACAGACGCGTCCCAAGTTTTTGACCGAATGAAATTTAACATTTAAAGGGCTTATGATCTGTCATCGGCCGATCAAAATCACTTTATTAACAATTCTGCCCGTGTTTGAATATATTGAATGCCTAAAAATCCATATTACTGTCTGAAAAAAGTTCTCAATCTCATTAAAATCACTGATAAGAGGTTAAATCATTCATAAAAAATGTCAATATGACAGATTGATTAAGTTTTCTCGGCGGAACCAAAATTAATTCAACCACCCTAAGCCGGAGTAAAAGAGCGACAGACATCATTTTTAAAGACTGCTGACATTCTGTCTTCTGAGATTAATGTTCTTGTTTACGAGGTTTTCTGCGAGGCTGACAGCAGCCCCTTCGTCATGGTGGGTCCTGCTGGCGATGATGTTATTTCTCTCAGGACTGAGATGAAGACAAAACATCCGTCTAAAATGAGAGGTAAGAAAGATAATAGCACATGTGTGACTATGACCCATCAGGGATTTGTGTTTCCAATCTTGGAGGAGTATTTCCGGGAGGGTAGATGCGATAACAGTATAGACTATGTTAGTAAAAATTTTAACCTGATGTTATTGCCACATAAACAAATTTGTCTTCTGTGTCACTGTCACTATTATTTACTTCTAGTATAAATTCATCGATATTTACATACAAGGAATTTCCATCCTTATATTTTTTCTGAATGTTGGACACGATTTCTCCAGTTTTTAATGGTAATAAAATCCATGTATGGACATTGTTTCCACCCTTGTGTTTCATTGAGCAACCTTCGGTTTTGCAAAAGCATTTATAACTTTTATAGGATTTAGGTAAGTGTGATAAAATCACAGTGTTACTATCTTTCCCCTATATATTGTATTTAATATATAGGAGAAAAGTGGAATGCTAGAATACATTAACTGAGAAGGCTCCCTTAATAATGAATCAAAAGGAATGTTAATTTATAGCATCTAATATTGAACACTTAAGTGCCTGGATTCGGCCACAGTGACTGCATGATGGTTGCAGAGTTTGTGTTTAACTATGTTAGAGATGTGTTATTTCCCTATTGCCCTTTCCTACTTTTGAATTGTAATTTTAGTACTAGTTAATCAAAATATTGTCATTTTAAATTCGCGTGCGGTCTCTGTGACCGCACCTGAGTTAAAAATTTCATTTACCCACATCACTAAATTTGGATTAAACTTCTTTTTCTTAAGTTTTATAAATAGACTCACAGATGAAAAATAGCTAAAGCTAACTGTTACATGCTAGTAAATTCGGTATTTTGGGCCTCATTTAATCAGCCCCTTTCTGTTCTGTTCTAATGGCCTTATTAATCGGCCCTACAGACCTCAATTGATTAGCATTTAGGCCCTTGGACAATTAGGATCTCGGATGCGCTATATTAGTTATCAAAAATACAAATATGAATCTTGGCACTTTATAAGTTATCGTTATCCATAAAAATAAAATACATATGTTATTTCAGACACAAAATAATTATTTTAGCAATGTAAAAATGTTTGTCGGCCCTGTGGTGTAATGGTCAGCGCGTTTGCTTACCATGCAAGAGGTTTCGGGTTTGATTCCCGACATGGTTGATATGAAATATTTATTTAAAAGGTGTTTTTCACACTAGAATATTTCATAGTCCCCGGACTGGTACTTGAAGCGTAAGACCGATCATCTTACCTTCACGTAACAAAAAAATATCAATTAACACTGCGATTGGTGTACCAATGCAATGCCCTATGCACCATTAGGTGCGGAAAGGGAATGATGATGATATTTGAATATGAAGCATTTAAAGGAATTTTAAAATATCTCCAAAAAAAAAATTGGGGCTTTAATTAAATGTTACCTCAAAATTTAAAAATACTGCTGGTAAAAATAATTCAGAGATACACTTATTATTTTATTTGTTTATTTATTAACATAAACGGCAAATCAGCCTTTTACAAAACTTTTAATATTAACATATTTTGCATAATAATGATTTTTTTTTAAAACATAAATTTCCCTTTACCCAAGATTTATTTTTAAAAATTAAACTTAAAAATTAAACAAGATTTATAAAAAAAATATACAACATATTCAGTTTAAACAATTTAAGAATAAATGTAAAAAACAAATTAAATAATGAAATATTTATAAGTAATATAACGAGAAAATCATCATGTACTGTTTCATACAGCTGGGCAAAGTGAACCAAAAACTGTATATATTATGAAGTGTATAAATAAGTGTATTGTAGTAATAATAATACATGATCTCTAATAAATCTTTTTTTTTTAAATTAAAGGCAAATATTGTGACCCAGAAAATAAGGAGAAGATAATAATCATGGGTAGTATGCCAAGACAAAGAAGCAGAGGCACGAAAAATGATGACCCTGCATGGAGCTGGGGAGAGTGCACAGAGCCGTGAAGGGTGGAAACGACAAAGAAGAAGAAACATTGTAATAATAATACAAACTAGCAGAAGATTTGGCCCTTCGGCCTCAATTTATCGGCCCTGCGGGCCTCAGTTGATTAATTAGAATCTCAGGCACTGTGAAATTTCACCCTTTTGAGTCTCACAATTATTTTTTTTCTGTTTGGAGCAATCTAAATATAATAATGAACTGAAGTGTGATCCCATGGCTAGTGTCGCGGACCCAGGGATCAGAGGTCCAAACTTCGCACCCTGCTCTACCACAGCTTGGTTCTCATTTTCTAATAAATAAATAGTTTGGTAAATCATAAGAACACAAATATTTATTTAAAAAAATAAATAAAAAAAGAATAATCTGTCACTCAAAATAATGCTTCCAAAACCACACGGTTATAATATATGAAATATCCCGGTGGGCTCCATAGTGTAGTGGTGAAAACGCTTGACTCACGCATGGGAGGTTCCAGGTTCGATTCCTGGTGTGAACACAAAAATTAAATGGGATTTTTCTCAAAAAACCAAACAATCGGTAGGGTGCCAAACCGATCCTCCCAAAATCTACCGATATTAGGTGAAATCTACCGATCATAAATGAATTAACCAAATCGTCGTTGCGCCGGCAATATCTGTTAAGTGATTTATTTTTTTAAAAGTATTTTTAACTTCTCATTAAGATTTCAAAATTTTGTTTCAATAAAATATAGTTAAACATTTTGTCAAAATAAAATGACTTATTTTTCCTTTTTGTCATGAATAAAAATGTATTTGAAAATAAAATCCATCATCAAAAGGTATATTGTTTAAATTATCTCCTTAAAAAAAATCAAAATGTCACTTGACAGATATTGCCGGCGCAACGACGAAATACTCACTTTTTTCTGTTTTTTCAGCAAGCTATTGTTTATGCCTGGGTGTTTTTTTTTTTTTTTTATTAAACCACAAAAGGCCAGAAAGCCCAATTACAGTGGAGAATTGTGGCACAGAATAGTCAAGCTTGAGAAAAATCACATTTTGAATTTTTGTATTCTCACCGAGAATCGAACCCAGAACCTTCCGTTCGTGAGTCAAACGTCTTAACAACTAAACCACGGAGGTCACCTATTATGTTATATTTATTATGCCTATATATATATATCTATACCTTAAAACTGAAACACTTGAAGACATTTTTTGCGAAATTGAGTTATGAATATCATTTTGTTCATAAATTCAGATTCTATTAATGCTTGAAACATTGGAGTCCTCCGGTACCTATACCACTACTCAAATAACTAGTTCTAAAACACCGGTAGTCCCATAATACTTCAGAGAGTCCATATTTTAAATGTTTTTTTCTTAAATATCTTTATCAAAAGCCTATAAATCCAAATAAACAGCAATTAATTGAGTTTTTACTTCGAGAGATACATTTGAAACTATTTTACAACTTCAAAACGCTCTCCTGAACGAAATTCAACATGTTTGAACAGAAATCAACCCATTTTATATAGCAAACATACCTTAAGTTCAGCATTTTTTACGTCATAAACAAACTAACGCAGAGTAATATAAACTTCAATATATTATATCGATACGGTATAAAGTAAAATTAATAGTTATATACATTAAAGTATCTTCACCAGTAACTTACATAAAAACGTTTGAAAACGTTTAACATGACAGCGAGAGAGACAACAATCGGACGCAAGAGAGAGACAGCGCCTTACAAAACAATTAAGGACGCATGTGTATTCCTTTCCAAATGACATATGTCTTCTGCTACTGTTGACGCTCTAAACACTGTCAAGAATGGTCAAGAACAATGGAAGAGCATTGGGTGGATTCATTAAACATTATTTCATTTATCACTAGGCAGGAAAAAACACGAGTCAGTACACCATGAGGTCAACTTATCTCCGCTCGATTTCTTTTACCAAAATTTTCAGCCGCGAGTAGAAACTAAATAAATGCAACCAAAAAGGAAAATAATAAATATGTGTCACCACCCTAATTTTAACCGACCGAGTGAATTTGCGCGATACATGTAAACAAGCCCGTACATGACAGACTCAATCAATCATTTTAAGACTATTAATATTATAGATAGAAGATATACAGATAATTATTATTTATCTCTCATCACATTGCACGGTTAACATAAACAGGGTAATAAGTAAAAAAAGGGTCAACGCATCTGTCAAACTATTCAATTGAGGTCTCAACTTTTTCGTATTGATAATTTATTTGAATATCTATTCTAAGAGTCTTAGCTTACGGGGATTAAATTACTGGGATAGCAATTCGCCCCGCATAAGTAGATAAAGTTTGTACTGGAAGAAATCATGCAAAAAAACTGAACCTTTTGCATTATTTGTGTGCGACAGATGAGCCTGCGGGGCATCCGACTGAAATAATAATATTATGGATGGTGTCATTGCGCTTTGAGAGGACTGTCAAACGGTTTGTAAACATAACCTCAAATAACAAGTTATTTTGAACTGTTTTCAAGCAACAGTTCAACATTTAATGTGCTTTTATAATTTTTAGGTTTTACGGAATGGTAATTAAAATTAGAAGAAAAAAAACAATACACTACAGTCACTTCAAGAGTTTTCTTATAAAAATCGTTTGTATCAATTTAATCTTTAAGCATTGCATTCTTCCACATAACGTCAAAAAAACGTAAAAAAATACGTCTTAGAGCCACCTTTTATTATTTAATTCATGATATTTTAAACTAAACAACAATGACAATTTAAATACAATATCACTTGAAAACTTGTACGAGTTCACAAATTAGGATAAGGCATTTTCGACATTTTTTGCATTCAATTAACAAATTTGACGTTTGACGTTTAGTCTCAATAAGGTCTTAATAGACCAATGTAAATAATTAATAATGCTGCCATACATAAATTAGTATGGCAGCACGTAAAAAATTCAAATACAACTCTAGGGGCTGAAACAATACAGAATCGCCTAACAGAATTAATTTAAGGACGTTCCACACATGCTTCGACTGCATGAAATTTCTCGATTTGGTTATCTAGCGTCAAAAATATAAACTTTCTGATTTAACCCAAAAATTTAACCATTTGATGGTAATTTTTGTTTATCTATAAAGTGTTCCGCTATTGTCAGGATGCCCAAGTTTACACGCTTTTTTATGTTCATCAATTCTTTTCTTTGCTGTGCGCCCTGTTTATCCTATGTATACTTTATCACATCTTTGGCAACTTAGTTTATAAATAGCTTCCGTTTCCAAGGGATTATTATTTTTTGGGTTCAATAAATGGTTCTTTATTTTTCCCACAGTCCCAAGCGTTGTTCCAATATTACGTTTTTTCAGCACTCTGTCTATACTGTCAGTAACATTTTGTTCATATGGTAGGTGTGCAGTTTCTTTGGTAATATCTTCTTCCTTGTTCTTCTTTGTAGCTGGCGATTTAATAATGTTGTGAATTTGCTTCTTTTTATATCCATTACGCTCCAACGCATATGTAATTGTGTTGACCTCTTCTCCCTTTTCGGAATCTTCGCATATTCGTGTCGCTCTTGTTAACAATGTATTTATTAACTCTCGTTTTTGGGCTGGATGATGATGTGAATCCGCGTGTAGGTATCCGACCGTATGAGTTGGCTTTTTATACACCGTATGCCCAAGACTGCAGTTCGATTTTTTTTACTTCAATATCAAAGAACAAAAGAGTCATTAGCTTATAGTTCCATTGTGAACTTTTTCAGGGGGTGTAATGAATTTATGAGTTCGAAAAATATTCAGTTCATTCATCCCATGTGGCCAGACTACAAAAATATCGTTTACATACCTCAGCCACACTTTGATTATTTTAATACAAAGTTGTATTAAAATAATCTTAAAATTAGAAGAAGTTAGAAAAATACTTATTTAGAATACACATATACGTCAATAAACGGTAAACAATTGAAATCAACATAGTATTATTTAGGTATTACAATTTTAAGATAGTAAATTGATACACTGCCTTTTAAAATTCAAAAGTGTTATATTAAATATATCTACGTCATTTGCATATTCATTTGCAAATGTATGAATTCTCCTTATCGGCGAGTGTGCACTGTAGTTTGTGGTAGATACATTTACATAGAATAGTTTATTTATATAGAGGGGGGCGACGTGGCGTGAGAGAGACCGATAGAGCGGGTGAATGTGCTCGCTATCTCTCTCGCCGCGTGATTGGTCAACCTAGTACCGCCCGCTATTGGCCTAGCACCGCCGCCGCACGGCAAAATGTATTGTATATATAGCCCCGCCGGGCAAATAATAAATCAGTTAAATCGTCACACCGCTAAGGGCTTTTACTCTCCACCTCGTCTCCCTACCTTGCTTCAACCGGACCTCGCCGCCACCTGAAATATTCGACCGCCGTTACCCCTGGACTTGGAACTCGGATACTCTTTGGATTAGATTTTGGACCCCGGATAAATTGGACTCTTGGCTACTTCCCCGGAACACACCCCGCCGTTCCCGCCGACGGAGAGATACCGGCCTTACAACCCAATTGCCTGCTTCGGGATTGCGGCCGCCAGTGCCACTCTGCATTGACATCAGCGCCTACAGTATACAATTCTTGTGACTGGCGTGATTGCTACGGAAGCCAGTGATCCGCCGCGTCGGTTACAGTATTTTCACATCAATATTCTAAGATTACATCCCACATCGAATCACCCACATTTTCGTGTTTAAAATATTATTTCCAGAGGTTCCCATAATTACCACCGGTAGCAGCACGTCGCGACTCAAGAATTAAAAAATGTGCTTGCATTTATACTCTGTAATATTTTTAATTTTTTGTAATTAGCAAATTTTATAAAAATAATACAAACAGCGTGTTTCAGATGTTTTTTTTTTAATAATATATATTTTTTCTTTTTTGTTTAAAATATTAATTAAATTAGAATTACATTAACAAAACTATTGGCAACAAGCCACGTGTTTTTGTATTTTTTATTTATTAAAAGAAGAAATTAGTCAATTCACTTTTTTAAAATTTTTAAAACGTGATTTGAAATTTTCGCCTTAAATATTATTTTTTCAGAAACCTGCTGTTATAATTTTTAAAATTATTTTTCATATACTTTATTACACCATCTACCAACATACAGTACTCGTTTTCCGAAAATCTTTTATAAAATATATCTGAGGAACCCCCTTATATTTTTTTTCAGAAACCTGCTGTGTTTTAATTTTTTAAATTATTTTTCTCATTTACCTTATTACACCATCTACCAACATACAGTACTTGTTTTCTGAAAATCTTTTATAAAATATTTGTGAGGAACGCCCTTAAGTGACCACTTTACTCACTGTATTATATTTACCATTCTGTCCATATTTGAACATCTATATTCCTTCAATTCTTTTACCTGTGATGTTTGTGAAGTTCAAGAGCTGAAACCTTTATTTATGCGGGTGAGATTCATCTAATTGAATTATTTCACCTAGATACTAGGCAGCGCCTGAAAATCTAATTTTTTCGATTTCTATACTTCTTTACGGACCATGTGGATTTAGCAAAATGTTCCCTCTGTTGTAATATGTTAATAAATATGTTGGTTATTAGAATAAACACTAGACTTTATAATATACATTTATTATTTACAAATACTTGTAGATACCATTTGTATTTTTACCCGATTAAATGCTGAAATATATTTCGTTTTACTATAATAATATAGCAAAGTTGTTCTTGATGCATGTTGTATCTAGCCGTTCGTATCGTTTATATTCTATATCTTTTATCTATGTCCACCTCCATCTTGAATACAAATATCAATGGAGCGAAGCAGTGAATGTTGTGTTTGTATTGAGTTGAGAATATGAGATAATGAGAGTGTAAATGTAAATGTAAATGTAGTGAATTTATTGGCCGTGGTGTGCAATGGCGTCGCCGAATGCAGTGGTTGTTCTTTTAATAAGAAATGACAGAGAATAATCATGTCGTTATCGAAAATTTTATTAAAAAACAAAATGGATAACGAAGTAATTAATATAGAGCGTGTTTGTCGAAGTTGTCTCAGAGAAGACGGCGAGATGAGGGGTTTGTTTACAGCAGAAGAAAACCCGAGACAGCACGAGCCGCGCCTGAACCAAAAGCTTGCGTCAAGCACTCAAATACAGGTCAAATATTTAAATTTATTATGTTATTATTTATCATGGTACGAATGCTAATGGATGCAGAGAACTTGGAAAATTGACTGAGAATGGAATGACCAAATTCAACAAATACTTGATGATAAACATGACAAAAATAGGAATATTCCGTGTGCGTGCATGAGAAGATGCATGAATTTAGAAGAAGCGAGGTTTTTGTTTAATTATAGTAGTGTGGCGTTTTATCCTATCCTTATGGGGGAAACGGCGTGATCGTTTGTTTTGATTTAAGAATTTAAATAATGCGCTTCTTTCTACAATGTTTAGATAACATGTTATTATAAATACACTGATACTATTTCTAAATATTGCTTGTTTATCTAATTTATTTGGTAATTATTTATTTTATTGGCATCTTATCTCTGCGTATTGCATGTATTTTATGGTGCTGCGGTAACATTGTCAACCTCATTTATCATAATATGTAATGTAAAATTGGCGTTGTTTGCTTGATTATTTCATTTGTAAGTGTTCTCCATAATTTCATGATGCAACAATACTCCATGTTCCCATTTTCTGCCAAAATCTTATAAAAATATTTCATACAAAACATTTTGATTATATTTTTGTGCTTCAAAATTATTTAAGCTTCAAATCTTTTCTTTATTAAATTCTTATATTGATTTTATCAACGTTTGCAAATCTAGATTAGTGTTCAGAATTAATCTATGAAAGCCTAATGCATATCTAATTATTGATAGGAATTAATGTTTATCGAATTCCATTTGATAGTTTAACTCTGACTTGCCACCTAATGCAATGTTTCTCGATGCATTCATTGGTCACGGAAACTATTTTAGATTAATATGCCATGTTTGTTTGTTATATTAGCTTTGTTGTTCTGAAAATATGAACAAAATGGATTTAATTTGAATAAACTTATATGCTTAGACTAGATTTTTTACCCGGTTTCGCTCGGAACCTCTTTTTATACTCAATTTTCATTAATTACCTTAAAAGATCTTGTCCTGTTATTTTTAATATATTGCCTAGTAATTTCATCCCAGAATAATGAGAAATTACAAAATTTCCCATTGCTACAACTCACCATTGGTGGGTTTAATTTTATAACCGAAGAAAACCCAGAAAACTTTGGCTTGTACGGTTGATCTAGAAATGTAGTTTCTAAATTTTATGTTGCCACTGAGTTGGCGGTATGCACAAAACAAATTTTCAAGTGCAAAAGGGTTAATATAGCATCAACATACAAATTATTGTATACATACTTACATAGAAAACGTAAAATAATAATTAAGAATAGCATGGATAAGGTACTTATTAAAAAAATCCATAAATTGTTTTATTTACAAACATAAAACATATAATAAAAGAGAAAAAAATCCACATAGGCATTTAGCCTGTGCGTGGGTAAGTAATAAGCGACGTACAGTCCAAAATTCACTTTTTTATGAAATTTGATTGATAAGCAAATTCCATCTGTATCTGTTTACTGTGTTCATAATATTTCCACTAGATGACGTTTTCAGCGGTAAATAAGTTATTTCAGGCAACCAAAATTAGTTAAATTTAGAATGAAATACCGCCTTTCTCCAGCCAATCTCGAAGTAAAACTCGACAAAGAAGAAAGAGAGTCTCACGATGTTGGAAGGGATATATGACAAATAAGAACCACCTGCGTATAAACATTTTGCAACAAATCAAATGTCTGAAATTGCAATATCATCAGTGAAAATCGGCTGTAGGCAATTTTTAAATATTTTTGGGAGATGATGTCCTGGGACCAAAGAAAAGTTTACATTTCAAACATGCCGGTTAAAGAGCCGGTAAAGTGTAAACAAATTGTCTCAAATTAATCTAAATTTCAAGACACCCTGCATTATCATTTAACTGTGGACAATGTGAATGCAAACGGGGATAAAGAAATGGTTTATGCTGTATTGGACCAATACACAGTCCTGTCTCTCAATCTATAGGAATGGCAACATGCTCAAACAATACCAGATGGCATAATAAAAATGATAAAAAACTGAAAGAAATTAATAACCTGAAAATCATTATTTAAACAACTTCCAATCCTTCCTTCCCATTATTGCCAACATCTACATGACTGTTTCTGAAACCAACTTTTACTTGCTTGTGGTAATGGTATAAAATTTATAAAGAAAATTTAAAAACAACTTAATCTGGATCTCGATTTACATTTAAATCTGCATTCAAAGATATAAATATATCTTTTTTTTAAAGTTTCAAGCATAAACTTTGTGAAACATTATTATTCGATATTTAATGATGAAATACCTATTTTTTTGTCCACATTAAAAAGGCAAGTGTGACTTGTGTCATGGGTATGAAATGAAAAATGTCACCGAAGAAATGTATACTCAAGACATATAATGCAAAGATGCAGCTTGAGTCTAAAATGAAACTGATAAAGATGTTGCTAAGATGGAAATGCAACAAGTTTTCACACAAAGTTCCAAACTGGAAGTCTTTCATATTTCTTGAATGCGGGAATTTCCTTATTTAAAGCGTGCACTACAAAGCGGCCATTAATCCTTGGACAGTGGGGTTGTGCGCATTTGAAAGAGCGCAGCCTAACGTTTTTTTATACAGTTGGTTTAGTTACGGCCGTTCGATCATTGCAACCCAGCGGGCATTCAAGAAATAATTTAATATCGCACCTGCAGGTCGTGTTTCTGATCGGAAATCGATTGTTCAGTGGGTGGGCACGTTTATGGATACTGGCAGTCTGTGAAAAAAGAAACCAGGACCTTCAAGAACCACTGGATACCAGAAAACATCGAGAGAGTAAAGCAGGCGGTTCTGAAATCCCCTAAGCGATCTGCAAACATGCAGCTACTCTTACAATTTCTGATTGCGCAGTGAGATGAATTCTTCTTAAAGACCTGAAATTTCATCCACATCAACTGGCAGTGGTGCAAAAACTTAATCAACGCAATTTTGTTGCAAGAAAAAAGGTATGTGAAGCCTTTACTGAAAACCTGCCTCATAGCGGCATATTTTCATCTGTCAGGATGCGTGAATAAATGAAACATGCGATATTGGAGTGGCGTGAACCCTCGAGAACTTTATGAGTAGACCCTGCATGCAGAACGTGCGACTGTTTGGTGTGCATTATTCAGAATTAGCATTTTTGGCCCATGGTTAAAATTAAATTAAATTAAAGCTTGGACAAAAAAAATAATTACTTCCTCAAGACAAGATCTGGTCTATCTTAGTTCTTTCTTTTCTTTTGGTTTCGAATTCAACCTCAAGCTCACGTCAAAACACCGCTGGTGGTTAAAGAAGGACTAAATTCGCGTTGGGCATGAGTTGAGTGTCATAATTTTAGAAGGCTCAGGGTAAAACGCAGTCTGACTATTTTTCATTAACACATCTTCCCGTATTTTCTACATGGATTATGGCACTAGAGTAGTGATTTTTGCACGATTTTAATTTGAGCACGACGAGGCCTCTTAGCCAATCACATGAGGAGATAAAACTAAAATCTTACCCTACGTCTACAAAAATGTGTGTATACCATCTGTTTCATGTACCAATAAGTAAAATATCGTATGTTAAAAATGCTTTTTTTCGTAGGACTTTTTCAGTGTACAATACAAAATATAAAAACATTCACAAACATCACTCTGTCAGATTAAAAATTTACACTAAAAATGCGTTATGTAACTTAGTAGACATTGTATCAAATATGTACATATCCCTTCCCCTCCTCATCCTTTCTTCATGCATCCATGTCCTAATCCCGCCAAATTCACAATAACTTACTGTTTTTTTTTTGATTATTACAAAATAGATACATGAATATAAAATTTTTATGTATATGTATAAACTTAAATGTAATTTTATGATATGTATTATTATTTTCTTTACTAACTTTGTACACTTTGCGGAAATCTGTTATTGGTTGTGAGTTTATACACTATATCTGTTGTGTTTACTATAAATATGTATGTAGAACTGTTGGTTTCCCGAATAAAATTTAATTAAATTTAAAATATAAATATGTCAATAAAGGCAAAAATGGATTCCATGTCTCTTTATATAAGAAAAAATATTTGTTCAACCAGCCAATAGCAAGCAAGCCAACGTTCGGGCAGGACAACGTCTGTCAGGTCCGCTAGTAGTGTATAAAATTGGCTATGTTGAGGTATAAAGTTCATAGAGGTAGGGCTATTTTTGGCTGAAATATAATAGGTAATGTAAAAACTGATTCAACCCTCCTTGGTGTCCCCTAAATAACGA
This sequence comes from Micrasema longulum, assembly GCF_059751315.1. Classification (NCBI taxonomy): domain Eukaryota; kingdom Metazoa; phylum Arthropoda; class Insecta; order Trichoptera; family Brachycentridae; genus Micrasema; species Micrasema longulum. The sequence goes on along the minus strand of NW_028277642.1, from coordinate 383,982 downwards.
GTATTCTCATTCATCGAATACCTAATACCCTACTGGAACTCAAAATATAATGTTTTTTATCTCTCCTGCACAATTAGATTCTTAGCATTTGGGCGGTATTGTTTCTTCTTCTACTATAATTTAAAGAATAAATAGGTTAGCATGAACTGTATACAATAGAAAATTAATTCATATCTTATCGTCTCTTTCTGGTTTCCTTTTCTTACATTTGTAATATATTATACCAATTGAACATATGTATTGCGTTTTGCAAATTTAGCATACTAATATTATATTTTTACATCATCATTCATTATTAATTGTTTAATTTTTTTATATATCTTGTAAAATTGTATGAAAACTAATTCTAGTACCTTAATATGCAAAATCCCATATGTCAATGCATTAACAAAAAATAAAAACAGCTGTAACTGTTTGATTTTTGTGTTACTTACGTTGTTTGTTTTGTTATTAATATATATATATATTGTTTTTGATGAACAGTTATGCAAAAATTAAAATCCAAATGTGAATTACTTCCATTTTAAGACCTATAACGCACCAGGCAGCTACGACCGGCAGCCACAAAAATTAAGATAATTATGTGATGTGTAAATAAACTAAGCAGGTTCTGCTTGCTCCATTAGTCTAGCTGCCTAGTGGGTTATGAGTCTGTTTGCAATATTCATTAACAGCGTAGGGCATAAGAATTTAGGCATCAAAATATATATGATTGTTATTGTAGTTTTAAAAAATAACTGTTTTCATTTTTTATTGATCTCTTTTATTAGACATGCGACAGGATCTATTTTATTGTATCAAGAACAAATTTAAGTTCTATATAGTTTGCTTACCTTACCCAAGGCCCTGGGTTAGATTCCCAGCGAGGTCTACATGGCGTATTTATCATGAAGTTTAAGGCGAATCATCTTTTCTTTATGTAGCAAATTATTGAGATATGCTGCTTTGGTGTACCAATTCAGTGCAGATAAGGAAATGGTGATATATTTTTTTTATTCCAGGCATTTATATGTATTTGTGTTTCATGAAAACTTAGTGAATGACAGATTTTTTATTGGTAAAATATTATGGATCTTGAATTTATTTTAAAATATTTCCATTTTTTAATGTATTAACAGATTAGAGAAAATGATGGCCTCCCTAATCGAATTTGTGTGCATTGCGCTCAGCAGCTTGACTCGGCATATGCCTTTAAGCAAATGTGCGAAATATCAGATACTAAGCTCAAGAAATATGTCTCCAAATCATCATCACTCAAAAGAAACTGCATGGATGGATCCAATTCTAACTCAGGTTTGATTATCAATACATTACTAACAGAGAAAGATCGATAGCTCCCAACTATTATCCATATTCAGGGTGTTCTTTAAACCCTGTCACATCCGAAACCACGATGATCAGTATGGGCAAGAAGACATATTGGCATATTTAAAAAAATATTTAGAACGAAGAAAATTTGTAAAAATAAAATATTATAAAGAACAAATGGTTCCTTACTTCTGCAGGGGAGAAGCGAGGGGGGCGCGACCGCGTGGTTAACGGTGTGTCAGACTCCCCCCTCCTTGTTTCTCTCCTGCAGAAGTTAGCAACCATTTGTTTTTTTTAATGTTTTATTTTTTTAAATTTTATTAGTTCAAAAATTTTTTTTAATGTGCCAATATGTCTTCTTGCTCATACTGATCATCGTGGTTTCGGATGTGACAGGGCTTAAAAAACACCCCGTATATCAAAATAAGTTTTATGATATTACGAACGGATAGATAGACTTAAACAGTCCATTCCAACATTGGTAAACACATTTTCTTATACTGAATACAGGTACAAATGAAATAAAAAAGAACTAAATAAAAATTAAAACTAGGGCGAAAAAATTATAATAACTTTGGTTTCGAATTGAATGTCAAGGTCACGTCAAAACCTAGATCGCGGTTAAAGAATGACTAATTCATGTAGGGCATGAGTTGAGTATCATAATTTTAGAAGGCTGTAAAACGCGGTCTTGCTTTTCTTCATTAACACGTATTCTTATATTTTTTTCCTGGATTATGGCACTAGAGCAGTGATTTTTGCATGATTTTGATTTACGCACGACGAGGCCTCTTAGCCAATCACATGAGGAGATAAAACGAAAAACTAACCCTTATTAAGAACAATATTTTGAGTTTGTCCAAATTTTGTAGACAAGGACTAGATTACGAATACATAAATAGCTCAATATAGTCCAAAATAAATAATGTGTCTCCTTATTTATAAAATAAGTTTGCTGAATCAGCTTGTACCATGCAAGCAAACGTTCGGGAATATAAATAATTTTTAGTTTTGGAATTCAATCATAAACAACTACCTAGGTACCTATACAGACCAATAAAAAGTCTTTTTTCTTTTATCTGAACAGTTTTTGCACACTTTTACGACCCAATCGAGCATTTTAATTAATTATAGTTAATTCATTAAAGAATGACTGAATTTGCGTTTTTCATAGGTTGTGTGTTGAGTGGTTTTGAATTAAATGTCAAGTTCATGTCAAAACACGGCTGGCGATTAAAGAATGACTAAAGTCGCGTTGGGCATGGGTTGAGTGTCATAATTTCAGAGGGCTCAGGGTAAATCGCGTTCTGACCTTTCTTCATTAACACTTATTCCTGTATTTTCTTCCTGGATTATGGCTTAGAGCAATGCTTTTTGCACAATTTTGATTTGAGCACGACGTGGACTCTTAAAAAAGAAAGTCCGAAAAATGTTTATTCAACCAGCTAATATCAGGCAAGCCAACATTCCGGCAGGACAACGTCTGTCGGGTCCGCCAGTATGTTATAAAAATTTAGGTTCCTTATGTTTGAGGCCGCATATCTCGGAAAGTAATCAATCGATTGACTCGACATTTTTACAGAACATTACATTTTAGCAGAAGAGCATTTTTATACTTTTTATTTGGAAGTTTCAACGGAAACGGAAACAGAAAATGCTATGTGTATTAAATTAACTCATAATTTTTCATAGTAAATAAATACTGAAGACAATTCTACACAGTGCTTCCATTTTATAAATTTTAGCCAAAGTTACTATCTTTCCTCATATTTTACAGCATAGGCACAGTAACGCAAATAGAGATATTCAGTTAAGCAATGTGCTTTCTCGGTAAATGCATATTTGCTAGGCTATTTCTATTTAATCTCCTGATAATTAATATCACACAAAGCCTCAGCGAAGCGTGGCCGGGTTCAGCTAGTAGATTATAAATTTATATTACCCCAAGCAAAAACAGTTTTTTGTTTTGTACCATGCTAATTTTATTTACTACTGACATATCAGGTGGTGTTAATAGTTAAAATAGTAAATAACTAGAGAATAATCCTAACCCCAAAATTAAAAAAAAAAAATTACATTTATTTTACATTCTTTACTGTGACCCGATGTTTCTGTTTTTAGGAGTTAAACAAGAGGTTTCGACCGGAAGTTTGGATATTATAGATTTTAATACGATGTTCAATTCTGATCTACGGTCGATAAAAATGGAAGTTCGAGATGTCACAGACCCTCACTCGGGATCTGACAGTGATTTAAAAATGTATGTACTGCTTTTTAAAAATTTTAATGTATTTTTATATTTAATAAATTAATGACTGGGTGACAATGAAGGAAATAGAAAAATGATACATTTTTTAATATTTTATTTTTTATTATGAAGTATTTTTCATACAAGATTCTCCTCACTAGGGAAACCTGTTCTAAGGAAGGCTGTGTTAAATTAAAAAAAAATTTTTTTTTTCATATTTTCATGTCATTAAAATATTTTTTTATTTCTTCTATCCTAATTTTCTTCAGCCAGGTATATGCATTTTAAGACCCCAATAATTTTGAATCTGCAGTTTTTAATGAATCTTATTTAAAATATTAACATGCCATGTGTAAGCAGAAAATTTACATCGTAACTTCTATAATGCAGTCCTTCAATCCCAGTAAAAATGTTTGTTATGTAAAAAATTTACTATTTAGAATATCGTCTATGTAAGTTCAATACCGCAAAAGAACCATTGTCAAAATGTTCAGGAGGGATAAAAAACCTAGCTATTTAGTAAAAAAAACGAGATAAAAAATTTATTTAAATGCAAATTATCTTATATTGTTGATTTATTAGAATATTGTATCAGTTGCATTGATATGAAAAGTGCATTGACTAAAATATTTTTTTACCCTATTCCTGAATTAATGATCTCTGTTGCAAAAAATTTAGATCTAATGCATGTAGACTTAAGCCCGTTTTATATTGGTCAGTAAATGGTACAAGATCTTGAGCAGAATTTGGTCCAGTAAATATTGTATCGTTAATTCACAAATTTGATGAAATATGTGGTCTAATTCCTAAAACATAAAACATGTCCTATTTTTAAACCAACATTTGAGCGCACGCATCGCAATGTTATATTGTTAACTGTCATCTGTCAATTTCAATTTTCATTTTTCATTTATTACAAAAGCATAATAAACACTAGAGAAAATTTTATTGTAGAATTCAATATCTACAAATTGTATGTTTTTTCAGTATCTATGTAAAATAAATCTGTGGTCAAATTCAGAGAAAGATAGAACACGTCCTATTTTTCAACCAATATTTGAACCAAGATCTGCAAAATGTAAAATGTTACGGCTGTAGTCTGATGAAAAGTAAGGAAATCATATGACTTTGCTCTTTTAAAATAAGGATCATTTCAAATTTTGCAATATGAAAAAAACATAAATAAATATAAAATAATTAGGTATTTTTTAAAGATATTTCTGATAAAAAAATCAATAAGAAGTTTTATATAACTAAAATATAATTTATTTTCGACCGGCAGATTACGCCTCTTGAAATTTAGATTAAAAACTACATTGGTACTCATATAAAGGTTGGTCCAACCATACGTGTGAAACAAAATATTGGCCAAATGCTCACCACGGCATTGGTGGTATACCTCTATCCGATGGTCCATATTTTCAATGGCGCTGAAGCATAATTGAGGTTTAATGTCATTAATGTGCCGAATTATCTCATCCTTTAGCTCTTGAATTATTGAACATTTGAATAAAATATGTTCCAATAATTTTGAAGATGATGAATTGAAGAGGAAAGTTATTAAAGTAAAAAAAAAACTATAATTTTTCTTAAATTCTATGCCTTCAATAAATAAATAATTGTTAAGAAAACAGTTAAAATAGTTTAGATCAAATCTTTTTTTGGCATTGAGTTTTTTTTCATTTTTTAGGAAGAACATTTTGGGTAGCTGCAGATACTGCAAAAGCTGCTAGGAGCAAATGTTCACAATCTTATGTTGGTTGTTGATTGCAAAAATAATAATATATTGTTAGTTGTCAGTAACTGCGTCGCCATTAAATAGCTCGGTTTGCGAACTGTCAAATGTTAAACAGCTAGTAGTCTGTAATGGTGTCGAACACTGCGTACTGCGCATGCTTACGCGCAAGAACTGCCCAATGTAAAACAGATAATTAAATGGCCCAAGATTTGGCACAATAATTATTGTTAAAAAAACTGAGCAAGAACTTGCACAGGATCTTGTACCATTTTTTGGCCAATGTAAACGGCCTTTATGTTTTAATTATTGTTTGTATATTGGAGGACGTGTGTTTGTATTCTATAGTTTTCCTTAGTAAAATTATTTTATTGAATTTATTGTGTTTTCAAGTAAAGTTCACATTTACTCCCACTAATAATGAATATTTGAAATTTCAGCAACACATCATCGGATTTCCCTTCTTCAGAGGTGAATAAAAACGAAAAATGTACCCAGACCTTAAAAAATGACAATTTACACAATTGTCCCCAATGTCAGAAAAAATTTAAGTCATTTGTTTCGTAAGTATACTTTATATTTATATATTTAACAGAGTTCATTTAAGTATATAGGCAAGTTTGGTGGATTTTTTTACTGCAGTTAGTAGTTCTAAGATCTTTCATATTTATATGTTTGTAATTCTTTTATCTGTATTACATATATAGATAAAAGAATTACAAACATCGAACCAAGTTTGTATACATCGTACTGTTTTCAATAGTCCTTCCTCTACCCGACATCCCGCTGCGCGCATGCGTGAAGTGGCCCCGTAATGTTGCCAGACTGTGAACAATGCACACAAATATAATATAATTTTGTGTTATGTTATATTTTACAACAAAAAATATTTTTTTGACTGGACTATAAAAAAAACAGGTACTTTTATTAGGCGAATGTAAAAAAAAAAACCATTTAATAATCACGTAAATTAAAACTGTTTAATATTACACTTGCGCTTATTAATAGAAAACCGGGTACAAAAATTCGACTACCCTGGCAATACTAACAAAATGTCCACGTACTTTTATTTAACAATCTGACAGATGGTAAAATAATTGAATTCTTAAATTATATTACTTGTGGATTTGATCCTTACACATGAAATGTGATCCTACCTTATTCCCTTTTAATCATAGCAGTATTTTGACACTTGCAAACGACACAACACGGCATAATAGGGTATTTTCAAAAACTGGGGATATGATTTTTAATGCATTCAGTATTTAAAGAATATTTTTACTATTGGAACCATATTACTATCAAAATCTGAAACGAATGTTTTCATTTATAATTTCCTATTTAAAGTTTGATAGAAATAAAACGGCCCGTAACTGGCTAAAAGGGTTGATGACGTCACGCGGGACTTATATATCCTACGTTCACTCAAATCCTATACTGAGATACTCCGACGCGGGCGGCTTGTGGCTTTTTATTTGTTTTTTATAGTTAAATTTCTTATTTTCCTTTGTTTTTTTTTTTTTTGTTTTCATTTATAAACATCCATAGCATTATGACTGAAATTGGTTTTTTACAAGGAAAATCCGATAACTTGCCCAAAATAGATATAATCATGATGGGTATTTTTTTCTCATCCAATACAAACTTTTTAAGTTCCGAGTGTAGAAATGTAAAGGCCGTAAGGTAAGCAAATATATAATGTTTGCTTCCAGAATGTATTCATTTAAATAGTTGTATTATTTGCATGTATTATAAATATATTGTTTCGCGTACATTTAATGCAAAAGGGAAGTAACGTGACTTTGACACAACATAATCCATAAAATACCATTGCTTGTAAATATCTCTGTTGCTCGAGTGCGTGTTAATGCCTTCTTTTATTAAATGTGATTTACTTATTAATATATCAGCTAGGGTAAATTACGGAGACAATGCCATAGATTACATTCAAGTAAAACGGACGGGTGATATTTGAATGGTAAAAGGTCGAGTCACCCCAGTAGAACATAAAGTTAGAACCAAATCGTACTCGGTGACGTTGATTTGCGATGAAGTCTAGGAAATAATAGATTCCTGCAAATGTGAAGACTGTCCAGCATCTCAAGGTCAGTTGCCATTTTGTAAATGAAATAAATTTCACAAATAAATAAGGTAGGTTTTCATACAGCAATTTTTGTTAGTAATTTTATGTTTTATTCATATAGAAAACCAACAGTTCCACAAATTAAACTAAGTAACATAAGTACAGAAATATAATACAAATATAAACAATAACGTTCAAAGAATAAACTATTGTAGTACCTGTCAAGCTTTATAAGTGCTAATTTCAGTACCTACTGTTAGTAAATCTTTATAGTCTACAGTCTACATCATAAAATATAGTATTTTGTACTGAACAAGACCTACGGAAAAAAGAATAGTAGTTTGTTTTTTTTAACATCTCGTTTCATAACGTTCAAATGCGTTCAACCATTTTTTCTGCATTTTTTCATTAGGTACTAGGAATGGTCAAAAAAGCTTTATTTGGCGTCTTCACCGTAGTGTTTGTGCACATCGGAACTAAACAGTACTTGTATTTATAACTAAAGACATTTTATGCGCGTTAATTAGTTAAAACAGTGTAAAACAACCGATTACAACAAAAACAACACGAAGGCTATACAAATTCGTATGAATTTGTTTGAATGGTCAGTCAAATTCGTAACGCGTGACGTCACAAGCCCATACGGCATCCGAATGTTCGTTTTGGCGCCAATTCAAAGTATACGTTTTTAAACTGCTCTGAAAAATTAACGCGTGGAGATAAAAAAAAACTGTACAGTTACCATCGTAATTTTTTTTTCTATTTTTTTGCAAAATAAAAAAAAACCTGAAAATACCCTATTGAATTTAAATCGGGAGTTTGTCTATGTTTATATCAAAGAATTAAGAATAGTTCAGAAACCGCATCAAACAGAAGGCTACTAAACTACTCTTAAACGGGTATTTTTACGTTTTGGCCCATTTGTTTCTTTGTAGACGTCGCTCAGTACGCAACTCCCGATTTGAATTCAACTATGCTGCGTTGAGTCGTTTTAAAGTGTAGAAATACTGCTGGGATCAAAAAGAAACAGGATGCGATCACATTTCATATGGAAGTAGTAAATGCATGTGTAAGTAGCACATGTATTACTTAAAAATTGAATTATTTTTCCATATGTCAGATTGTCAAAGAAAACAAAATCGACATTTTGTTAGTGTTGCCAGGGTAGTCAAATTTTTTACTCTACTTTTCATCAAATATTATTTAACATGACATAAAAGTATCCACTTTAGGTAAAATAAAATATGTTACATATTTTAAGTTCAAAGTTCATTAATTCAATTACTCTTATTAAATGACCCTTTACTTATCTACTCTGTTGTGTCAATCAATGTATCCGCGTGCACAATAAAATTTTAGGGAACTTAAAAAAAAAATTATCTTACATTTGTGTTATGATTTTATTTTTCGCAATCTGGCAACATTACGAGGCGACTTCACGCATGCGCGCGGTGAAAGTGGGGGGATTTTTGGACACAGTCCGATGTATTCAAATATGATGATTCTATGCTCCTTCTGGACTATTCTTAATTCTATGGTCTATATATATATAAAAGGCAATGTTTGTATGTGTGTCCTCGATGGACTGAATAACTACTGGACCGATTTACGTTTGGTTTTCCGCGAAATGTACATCTTTGCCATGAGAAAATTTATAGCTCTAGAAGAAATCTCCAATTTACTAAGTAGACAAAAAACTTACGAGCGTAAATGTTTTTTTATTCGCTCACCAGGGTTGCATTCGTCGAGAATGCACATACAAAAAAAATAGATGGATGTTGTTGTTTTTTTTAATGTTTACAAACAACATTCGCTTTTTATGGATCCCAATCAGACTATTTCCTTAAATTCCTTATAATTTCCACCAATTTATTTCTTTTACTTTTACTCAAGGGGGTAGAGAAGATTCAGAATACCACTCCAGTGCTTCTGAAGGCCTTCTGAAGAGAGGTATTATTTTCTTTTGTCACCAAGTTTGTTCATCTTGTAGGACTTCTTCCGTAAGATCGAGTTCCCTCTATTCATTCTTGTACCACCAATTTTTCCATGTTATCTCTTCGCCTCGTAACGTGGCCGAAGTCCCCGAGAACATGACTCTGTTCAATACCCAATTCTCGGATTATTGAAACATATGGATTATAATCTATGGTATCCGCAACATTCTACATGTCTATTTGCCTTCGTTCTCTTGCTCTCAAGGTTTAGGTTTCTGTGGCGTACACTAATATATACATGAAAAATTAGGGTTTCGAGGCTTTTATTTTTGTAGACTTAGGGCTGTAGTCAATTAAAACACACGTAAAATTAGGAAATCATACAATTTTGCCATTTTAAAATTATGTTTTTTAAAAATCGCGCTATTATAGTTTTATAATTTTATAAAACTTGAAAGGATACTAGAATCGTTCCTCAGTGGATGGATACAAGCACGTTTCTTAGTGGTCCATAGGGCACCTAACTTACCTATGAACGGACAAGCAGAGCAGTGAGACAATCTCAGGTCGCAGTTCTATTCTGGTGCTGGCGTGGACATCTCCCGGATGCTTGACTTGGCTGAAAAGGATGTGGCTAGTCTATGTACTAAAAAAATATTTGATCAGTTTATAAAAGATAAATTTATTTACATAGAGTGGCACATAGAGTAAGACATATACAAGTATTCGGACAGTTACATAAAAATATGATACCATAAATAGGGACCTTGATCGCTGGTCTTAATATTTTCCTAGGTTGCACCCTTATCTACATGCTGGTGAACCGACAACTGCAGACCTTTTTCTTTAGGTCGTGACGTCACACATATGGACTATGAATTACATAACCTACTTTAGGCAGAGCATTACCCTTAAAGGGTATCTTATTACACAATTCAAACCAGCATCAATATCATGCTGTTTTTTTATGAATAGTTTGTTAGAATTTGTAAAATAATTAAAAAACGCAATTTAATGTCGTATTTAAATAACCATTATCAACATCTCTTTATTCGCACACTAAATTGAATAAATTGCATATTTATCTAGTACCTACCAGCACTCATATGTTTTGTAATTGTAAAAAAATAATGTAATTTTTCCCATTTCACCAAGTCAAACGCCTTCTTGAAGTCTACATAACGTCAGTATGCATAGCAGTGAGTTGAATTCTCTTACTATTTCGATAACCTGTCTATTAAGGATTTGATCTCGAGTACTTTTTCCTCTGACAAATCCCGCTTGCTCTTCAGCTATTGTTCATTTAAAATATGGAGAGTTATTTTGCTTCCATGAAAAATAAATTATTGAGTCTATAGTTTGAACACTTGTAGACTTTTTTTGCAGTGTTACAAAAACAAACGTAAAAAAACAAATTCTTTAGCCATTTACCTGTCTTCCAGATTTGGCTGCATATTGTGTAAAACATATTCTACACATTAGTCTCTTATTTTTGTAATGATTTCTATGAGAATTACATGCAGACCGAGAGCCTCTTCAAGGTTTAAGGTAATATGTTGCTGCTTTTATCTTTGATTTAAGTAAGACTGGTTCGCATTCACCAATATCTGTCCAATAATTTGTGGATGGACTGGTTCCAGTAAATTGATAACAATTTTTTATTATTTATTCTGAACATTCATTTTTATTCTGATTGCTAATGTTTTTGGTTTAAATTGGCGAGTAATGAATTTTATCTTGTGTTATATAAATCTTTAATTTCTCTCTGTATGTCTCTCTATTTCTGAGCATATATTTCTATGATACTCATTTTTCCCGCATTCTCTTTGAACATCTCTGTTGATGGTTTGTAGGTCGTCATTATTAGCATTAGAGGCTTTCATGAACCTTTGTTTCTCTACCAACTCCAGGGTTTTTATGTCATCCAGTGCTGTTTATTCTATTATAGGGTGGTCATTGATTTGAATAGAAATGATTCAGTCATTAATAGGATTACATCCCAAGACACCATTGTTTTGGAATAACTATAATAACTTAACTATGAGAACTGGTTACATTTCCAATCAATAGGATTATATCCTAAGACAGCATTGTTTTGGAATAACTATAGCAAATTCACCACGAGAACTGGTCCTGAGAAGTAAATAATATTGTTTTCAGTGTCAAAATGAACACTGTCCTTCCATTGTGTTTCATTCGATTCAGATACAGCCAGTTATTATATGACTATATTTTTAATGAGTTTTATATAAGTTATTTACAAATTAGAGCTAAATTTATTGCAAAAGAGAGGGAAAATATTTAGAATTATAAAATTTTAGAAGTCTAGGCATTTACAGGGCTTATGACATGTCATAGGCTGGTTTAAGTGGCTACTTTACATTCACGTAACATTCACCATTCTGGCTATGTTTGTTGTAAACATCCACATTTCCTCAACTCTTCCATCTGTCAACTTTTGTGAAGTAAAAAATCTGAAACCTTAATCATGCGGGTGAGATTCATCCGGCTGAACCAATTCACATACTAGGCAACGCCTAAAAACAATTTCCCAATTTTTGTACTTATTTTTATACCAGTTAGTTATTCAACAATGTTTTGAGTATGTTCAAATGTTTACAGACAGACTGGATTTATTCCCTAGGCAGTTATTTAGAGCTAAATTTGTTGTAAAAGAAACCTTCTCAAAAATGTTTCCCTCTCTGTTGCAACAAATTTAGCACTAAATAATTCCCTAGGGAGGAAATCCAGCCTATCTGCAAACATTTGGACATACTCAAAACATTGTTGTATTCACAAATTAGTTAAACGCCCATTTAAAAAGTAGTAGTTTGTAGATTTTGTAGAACAACTAAGGAGGTAAGAATGATGTCTTAAGTAAATATTAAAGAGGGGAAAGTAAAAATTTCCCCGTAATAAAATAAACACCTAACTTCCTCACAGTAACAAGGCCATGTTGTAAAGTAGCTCCCTTTGGAACTGTGTTGTGTTTGTGTTAATAATGTTTGTAATTTTCATATTCTAGTCTATCCATGCACATGAAAAGGCATAATTCTAATGAAATTATACCGTGCGAAGAATGTGGAAAGATGTATATTAATCGAGAACAACACCAAAAGCATTTGGAGAGTATTCATAATATTTCCAAAGAAACCTCTCCGGTAAGTGTTTTATTTTACCCAATATGAATTTAATATTAATAACTTTTTAGTTAGTTTTTAATTTATAGTAGTTATAAATTCAGACAGGAATAAGTCAATAATTTAGAGAGTATGGTAGTTCAGACACATTCAGAGCTCATGACCTGTCATTGGCTGTTTTTGAGGGATCATTTTACAGTTTGTTTAGGTACCGTTTAGGCCCAGGCTTCCAATGCATTATAATTAAATGTTAAGAAAATTGTACAAATCATTGAAAACATACATATCTTTCGGTGCAGATTATTGAGAGACAAATGGGAAAAGTAATTAGTTCAGGTTTAATAATAAACACAGGATATGTTGTATTTGTCATTTTTATATTTATTACCAAGATGTTTAAAAAATTTTAATCTGGAAATATATGATTATTTGTTGGTTTTTAATATAAAATTTTTCCTTTCATCTACAAATTTGGAACATCAGTATAATAATTTAATATTTTATTCCAATAAACTACAGTACTGTGCGAATTAATGTAATAATGTTTTTTTTAGGTACGGCAACACAATTATGTCAATTTGGCTATTGTTAAGTACCAAAATCATAAGTTATAGTTCGTTGATTCTTTGAAAGCTCATATTGGCATTTGTCAGTGGCTCATCAGTTGTTTTTTTTTTTTTTTTTTTTACATTTTCTCAATGAAAGACTGATTTTGGAGTTACTTGCACATTAAACAGTGTTTTATAGTTGGTTTTCACTATAGATATCATGCTGAGAAAAAACAACAAAAAAAACATATAACCTTAGGTGCACACACCTCAATGACTCAGAACGAGATTTCAAATGAATGTTTTGTGAATCAGGAAGTAGTCAGCAAGAAGAAAAAGCAGAAAAGAGAACCAAGGTCAGTTGAATCTAGAGTGGGTGAAAAGGTAAAACTATTGTCTAGATGAAATATCTTTGATCAGAAATAGTAAGTTAAATACCAGAAAAACAAGTTATGAACTTCAACAAGATTTAGCAGCCACTATTGACCGAACAGTGAAACATCCTGTAAAGACAATGTTCTGGGGCTGATTTTCGTATTCAAGGACTGGATCTTTGATACCAATACAAGGAATGATGAATATCCTGAAATATAAAGCTCTTTTGGCGCAGCACTTAACTACAGAACTGAATAAATCTTGTCCTAATAGTGAAGCTGCATTTCATATGCTTAAATGGTGCATTGATAAAAACATAACTCTTTACGACTGGCCTGGAAATTCACCTGACCTTAACCCAATAGAAAATTTGTAGGCATTTTGTAAATCTAGAATACGAAAATTGGACTGCACCACCAAGATAAAGATAATAGAAAGGGACAGACTATATAAAATAGCAAAAATAACTTAAAATAATGAAGACTGGAATAAATTTAAATCGCAAAGAAACAAATCCTTAATTGAATTAAAAAAGAGAAAAAATGAATACTTTAAAACAAAAATTGAAGCTGAAAAGGAGAATCCAAAAAAAATGTGGAATACAATTAAATCATTGTTAAAAAGTAAAGAAAAACAAATAAATGAAAACATACAATTTCCTAATGGAATAGAGGGATCTAATATATCTAATAAATTTAACAAATATTTTATAAGAAGCGTGGAAGAGATAAATGAGAATATAGAACATATAAATTATAATTTTGACTTAGATGAAGAACAGGAAACCAAATTAACATCAAAAAAATTAACACAAAAAGATCTTTACGCAATAATTAAAACAATTAAATCAAAACCTAGTCCAGATGGAATTACAATTAAATTATTGGAAAAGACTACCCATCATAGGAAATTACTTACTGGATATTATAAATGAATCGTTATTGCATGGAGTCTTCCCGAAATCATGGAAAACATCATGTGTCATTCCAATAGCAAAAATAAAAAATTCAGTGAAGTGTGAAGAATACAGGCCCATAAACACCCTTCCAAAATATGAACAATTATTGGAATATATTGTAAAGAATGAGTTAGTTAATTTTTTGGAACAATGGGAAGTATTATGCAAAGAACAATGTGGATTTCAAACCAATCAATCTTGTGAAATGGCTATTAACTTGGTTTTAGAAGATTGGAAAGAGGAAACCGATAAGAACATGTTCGTAATTGCAGTTTTTTTAGATTTTAAAAGAGCCTTCGAAACAATAGACCGAGAAATAATTATTAAAAAATTGAAAAAAATAGGAATAAAAGGAAAAACTATAAAATGGTTTGAAGAGTACCTTGGCGATAGATACCAAATAACGAAGGTGAATGATGAAATTTCCGAGCCCCTCAAAATTTCATTGGGAGTACCACAAGGATCGGTTCTCGGACCGGTTTTGTTTATTATATACATAAATGATATTGTCGAAACATTAAAATATTCAAAAATAAGACTCTTTGCAGACGATGCCTTAATATATATAATATATATATAATTGGCGGCCTCCGTGGTGTAGTGGTCAAGACGCTTGACTCGCACACGAAAGGTTCCGGGTTCGATTCCCGGTGAGAACACAAAAATTAAAATGTGTATTTTCTCAAGCCTGGGTGTTCTGTGATGTAATTCACCACTGTAATTGGGCCTCCTGGCCTGTTGTGGTGCAAAAAAAATAAAATATAAAATATCGGGAGAAAATTATAAAACAATTATGGACAGACTAAATCATGATCTTAATAGTTTATCACTGTGGCTAAAAATTAATAAAATAAAATTAAATGTTAACAAAACTAAATATATGAATATAGGAAACAAAAGAATAGAAATTACACCATCAATTGTAATAGAAAATGAAAAACTTAATGAAGTCACTGAAATTAAATATTTAGGTGTAATGTTGGATTCAAAACTTACATTCCACCAAAACGCTAAGATGGTAATAAATAAGATTGCAAAAAAAATATCAATTTTGGGAAGGATCAGAAGATTTATTGATAAGGACTCTTGCAAAACTATTTACAAAGCAATTATTGAACCACACGTTAACTACTGTAGTAGCATTTTATTTTTATCAAACAAAGAAAACATAGATAAACTAACTGTATTACAAAATAAAGCCTTTGAAAAAAACAGATACACGAGGGTAAAGTCGATGGTAAATGAAATGAAATTATTATCATATAAACAAAGAATAATTTACAATACAATGATATTTGTTCATAAAATTATAAACTCTAATA
This sequence comes from Micrasema longulum, assembly GCF_059751315.1. Taxonomy (NCBI): domain Eukaryota; kingdom Metazoa; phylum Arthropoda; class Insecta; order Trichoptera; family Brachycentridae; genus Micrasema; species Micrasema longulum. The sequence goes on along the minus strand of NW_028277642.1, from coordinate 368,331 downwards.
AAAAAACAGAATTTTGGAAAAAAATTGATCGGAACCAGCATGAACACGATCACAATACTAGAGAAAAGAACAAAATTAGACTTCCATTTAGGAAAAAGGCAAAGTCACAAAATTCAATTTTATTTAAAGCAATTAAAAAGTATTACGAAATGGAAAAAAATATTTATGAAGAAAAAAACATATCAAAATTTAAAATAATGGTCAAGACATATGTAATAAACAATTTATAAATTAAATATATTTGCAATGTTATTATTAGAACACACATAACAATATGTATATGTGTGCCCTACTTTAAGATTTAAATAAATAAATAGAAGCTGTAATGCAGGTGGGGTTTTGGGACGACAAAATAAAATAAAATCATCAATAAAGCATGCCAAAATGTGTTTTGGCTGTTATACGAGCATTTGAAGCAAACTTAGAAATCTCCATTGAAACTGAGATATTTGCAAAAAACTTTGAGAGATTTCTAATTATGCTTCACCAACTCAATGGAGAATGTTAAGTTTGCGGTGTCAAGTAGTATAATTGAAATCTGTTTTTGCAAGATTTAGAGACGGTTTCGAATTACGCTATTATTTAGGTAGGTAGGTTTTTATGTATAATTTATTTTGGCATCAATAACTAATTTTCCTTTTTTGGTGGAGATTTCTAAGTTTGCTTCTAATATCCTCATATATCCCATTTATCAAAAAATATTTTATGGTTGCATATGTAACTCGAGATATTCATAGTAAACGTTTATAAGGTGTTTTATTCCATTAGTTCGCACAATACTGTACAATGAACTTCCGCGGAGAATTTTCACTAACAATCTTGAAGTGACATTCGGTATTCCAATTCGAAGGTTGAGATAAAATGACACACTGTCACAGCACAAACGGTAGCTTGTGCGCCAATGCTTCCATTGAGTCCATTGTGGGCTTGAGACAGGATCTAGACTTTTTCAATGCAATTCTGCTTTGATTTGTTCATTCAGAAAACTAAACAAAGAATTGGTCAAAATTCTAAACAGGAAATTTTATAATAACTATATTAATACCTTTAGTTTTGATTTTTTTAAATTCATAATTGATTTAGAGTGTGTCTCTGGCCTAGCAATGTCTTGTTTTGTGTATGTTTGTGAATATTGTGCTAGTATGTTAAATAGTTTCTAAATGAGCCAATAAAAAAAAAAGTGTAACATATAATGTATTTATTTAGATAGTTGTACATAACTAATTTTTAGAACTAGTTATTCCTTTACTAATAAAAAACGAAAATGGTTTTTTAAAAACATGTAAATATTTATTCAGACGCTTTCTGACTACCTATGGATGTTTGTTTCTATCAAAAATCATCACCACCCCAGGAAATGTTGTGCATCCCAGCATCCACAATCTCTTTTGGCAACTCGTTAAATGTTTTTTTAAATTTATTTTTCAAAAATATTTACAAAATAGTCTTAAATTAAAGTCCTGCTGAGTTACATACATACAACTCGTCAGCAAGTTCTTATAAATTACATCGATTATTTACACTTAACCTACATTAACAATAATTTTAATTGAAAAACATTACATATTAAATTATGAAAAATTAAAAACTATCACTATAAACTTTAGTTATTTATGGCACTGATTGTTTTGAGTTACCTTGATTCTTGTTTTGGTAGTCTGAAATATTCACTCCTCTCATAAGATAGCTGTTTGGGATAGGACCGTTTGGGAATGGTAGTGGGGATGTCAGCTAACGAATCTGGGTCTCTCAGTCCTCTCCGGCCATCCGGAAAGTGAGGACAGGCGTCTTGGCGGAAGTTGTTTTGGGACCTTGTACAGAAGTCAAAATGCAGCGCTCGGTAGAGCAAAAGATGGCGATTAAGTTTTGCATCTAACTTAGCAAGACTGCCGCGGAAACTGTTCAAATTACTGTCCAGATTTACTGAAGTTGGTGTGTTTCCGAGTTCCTGGTCTAGATACCTGCCACGGATCTCCTTTTTGTTCTGAAAGTTCTAGGACCAACTATTACATGCACTCGCTTATCCCTAGGCTCCACAGATATGGTAATCAGTGTGAGGATAAGGCTGATATATTTGGATCTGGACTTGATAGTTATAAAACAAGTCTGATTTTTTTTTTCTCTCAATATAATTCTTAAACTTTTCTCTATGTTTAAAAATGTTTTCTTTTTTGCTTTTTCATATTTATGTATATAAGGGTGCCCCTTATTTTTTAACTTGATTATTTTTTAATGCGTAGGGCCAAATTTTTTTTATATTGCTATAAAACACTTGCACAGCAAATTTTAATTCATTTGAAACACAGTAACCCGTGCTGACTTGTATCGGAACATGTTCATATAAGTTACGCTGGAGTACAAGCCCGCGAGCGGCACGCACTTCATAAAAAGTGTTACAATCATCCATTCAAGTCAAATATGCGCCCTTCTGTTTGATAACTTGTTGCCAACACGCGCCGGCCCACAGCGCCTTCCTCGTCACCAACTACTTGGCCAAAGCAGGGGTTCCAATGATTCCCCAGCCCCCCTACAGTCCGGACTTGGCTCCCCCTGACTTTTTTTTATTCCACGCCTGAAAGGACCCATGAAAGGAAAGCATTTTGAGACTTTCAAAGGGATCCAAGAAGCTTGTATTGAAAAATTACTGGAGCATATGCATCAACGCAGGAGGAGCCTATTTTGAATAATTTTTATGTGTTGTAATAAAAAGTTCAATAACTTCTTTGTAATCGACTCAGACATTACTTTCCGGACACACCATGGATTTTAATCGCTTAGAAAGAGAATACTGGAACAATAATTGAAGGGCTTTTTGATAGAATCCCATTTGTCAAATTTAGTGATTTTTCAGGATAGAAAAAAAACCTTTGAGTAAGTTTTTTGTCTTGTCTCTGAAAAGATTCTATCAAAAAGCCCTTCAATAGAAATGCAGTGAAACAATTATTGCCTTAAAAACTAAACTACTTGTATTTAAAGTTGTTTCTTATTTTATTTTAATTCTTTTTCTTATTTTTGTTTCAGGATGTGTCTACTTGCCTCATATGTAAGTTTCCCTGCAAAAAACTTCACCATCTCCGGAAACATATGATGCTTTTACATGGAAAAAATAACAATTATAACTGTGTTAATTGTGATACTGGCTACAATAAGTAAGTCAAACAAATATGCATTTGAAGGATATGATTATTTAAAGATTTTTAAGTGCAAGTTTTCTTTCAGATATGAGAATTACCAAAACCATGTATTGTCTTGCAAGAAAAAATCTCATTTCTGTTTAATTTGTAACAAAAGTTTTACTACATCCGAAGCACTCTGTCTACACAATAATGAGATTCATAAAACTGAGACGGGTATGTTATATTTTTTAGATTTCTAGGTTTGATCTATCGCTATTTTACCCTAATTTTTTTTACAGTTCTTGTTCGCAATAAGATTAATGAAATTTAATTGACGATAATTTTAACATCAACCTTATCTATGCGCCAATTAAAAATAGTTCAACTAAAACAAAATATACCTACTATTATGCGTGATGGTCACTTTAAACGAATATGTATGTTCGCAAAATAGTAACTTCAGCTCTAGTTTTCTCGCTCTGCCCAGAGATGTAAGAATAGATTGTGTTTTAGATAGCGAAATTATAATTAATGTGGGGGATGACAGCAGACTCTACAGTTCAGCGGAGAGTGATAGTAATGTGTATGAATGAGATTAAAGACATAAAATAAAATATTTTTATTATAGAAAAATGTATTTAATTATTCTTATTTATGGTAACCAGGGGCATAATACGAGTTAGGTTTTCATCATGTTATGCCAAAAATATCGTCAAAAATCACTATTTCACTGGCAATTATTGTTGTGTGATCCATACTACAATTCAATATGTCAAAAATGACACTTCCGAGTTAATGTAAATGAAACAATTATTACTTTTATTATAATTGTATAAATCTTTTTATGTTACTATCTTTGTCATCCCATAATTATTGTGGGCGGCATATTATAACCTTTTCTTGATATCTTGAATTATATATTCCTGTTGAATGATCAAATTAAACAAATAAGGAAAGTGCTTTTGTGTATTTTTTTTTACTGTAACCGTTTTATTTTTAGTAAGTATCAAGCTATTTAGTCGTAAATATGAAAATCCGTGTCTATTCACACCATCTGATGGAAAATTATTCAAAATTAAAAATCGATATCGAAAATTGAAAGTAAATAGACTGCCACAACACTATTGTAAGCTGTCAAAAGTACCTGCTTATATTGCCTGTACTGTAGCTAAAGTGTATACAGTAAAATATTTTTTGCATAATTTTATACATTTATATAAACCGCTCCTTTCTTTTAGCTATATGTCGACCAGTTTAGATGTTACTACCCCATCATCAAAACTTACAAGGCAAGAGAGAAATATGTTTATATGAATCATAATGGGAATACTTTTAGTAGACGGCTTGAAGTTAATTTTGATTAATTATTTACAATGAAAAGACTTTGGTTAATGCTTTAGATATTTCAAACTTTTCAAGATTATTAATATGTAAAGACCACATTTATTAATATGTAAAATTTCTACATCCGTTGATTAAAATTGTGGGCTTAGGATATCAGATAATTAGTTTATAATATAAACAGTGACGCGAGCGATTCTAAGTTAGTAAAAGTCCTGATGATGAGTTAGTAATGTATAACTGAAAATTGATGTAGTTAATAAGATATAATCTTTTATAATAAACAGAATTTTCCAGTTAACAACTTAAAATACATTTCCGTCCATAAATGCTTCAAATAGAAAAGTTGTGATGCGTTTAAATAATATTATGATGGTTTGAATGCACGACTTGTTCATTTGCAGAATTAATGAAGAGGGATACAAAAATGTATTTTAGTTAACTCTTAAATCCTGAATGTGTGCTAAAACAATGCATGGTGCACAGTCGTCGACATCTCAGCCTTACATAATGCAACCCTGCAGTCATCCACTCTCAAATATCTGTGCCCCGACTGCGAACTCGGTGTGAGACAGCTTCCCGCATTGAGGAATCTAGTTAGCCAACTCCAATGCCAAGTAGCTGAGCTCAAAAAGGAACAATCTAAGCTGCCCAACCTGGATTTGGTTTCAGAAGAACTCGGTGAATGGAAGAAAAGGAGCAAAAATGTAATACTGTTCGGTATTCCTGAATCCTCAGAAGCAGGAATAGATAAAAGAATAAAGCAAGATATGGACAAAGTCCAAAAAATCTTTTCTACTGTACCAGACACTGAAAAGCCAGCATTGGTCATTCGACTCGGAAAACCACAATTAGATGCTACCAGGCCTCGTCCGATTAAAGTAGTTATGAAAACTAAGGAAAAAGCGTGGAACATCCTGAGAAATAAAGCTAAACTACCCCCAACAGCGTCAGTTAAATCTGATTTTGACCATCTACCAATGCGATCAGTTAAAAAAACTAAGAGAGGAATTAATAGAAAGAATAGGAAATGGGGAGACAGATATAACTATAAAATATTGAAACAACTGCCATCAAATTGTTAAATTAAAAAAAAAACTTGTAATTCCTAAATTCACCGAACTGACTGTCTTCTATACAAATCTGGCTTCACTAACTGCTAAATTTGATTTGCTGCCATTGGAAATTCCAAAACATAAACCAATGTTTATTCTTATAACTGAAACTTACTTAAAACCCAAAATAAGTGACAGTGTTGTTACTATAACTGGATACACATTATTCAGACACGATAGACTCGGTGACAAGAAATGGGGCGGTGTAGCCATCCATATATCCACTAGTCATCAAAACACACCTATATTATCAAAACTAAACCCTGCAAATAATAAGGAAAGTGTAGAAGCACTATGGTTGGATATTCAGTATGGAAAATTTCTATTCTTATTAGCCGCCAGATATCGCCCCACCCACTACTCACTAGAGGAATCTGACATTGAACTATTTAACACCATTCAAAATTCTACTAATAAAGGAACTACCTTAATAATAGGGTATTTTAATTTGCCAGACATAAAGTGGCCATTGAGGAAACTCCATGGATATAATGCTCTACATGAAAAATTTATTGAAATGTATACAAATTCTAATTTTTATCAAATTGTAAATAACATTACACGCAAACGAAATGACCAGGAATCACTCCTCGATTTCATTATGAGCAATGATGAAAACTTATGCACAAATTTAGAATATCATCTCAATATAAGAAAAAGTGACCACTTAATACTGATAGCAAAAACTCAGTTCTGCCTGGAGTCTATCACGACAACAGTGATGAAATCATCTCGTCGGGACTATACAAAAGGAGATTACTATTAAAAAAGCCATTGAAAGTCATATCCCACTGTGTATATTAGTATCAAGAAAAATAAAAAATAAACCTTGAATTAGTAAACAAATACTGACTATGGTTCGAGAAAAAAGAATGCTTTGGAAAATATATCAACTGAATAAATCCGATAATGCATATGTAAATAAATAAATAGAAATAAATAAATAAAAGATTTAAAAATTAAAAAAATGTGTCCTATAGAACAATAATACTATCACAGAGAGTGCAAAACTTAATAGAAAATATTGAATTTACGCCAGAAATAATCCTTCAGGTACAAAAATTCTTTAAGGATACTTCCTCTATGGGGCCAGATGAGATTCCAGCTATCCTTCTAAAGAGATATGACAAAAGAATGGCTCTTAACGCTAAACCCTGAAAAATGCACCGTCCTACACAGGCCCTAGAAATCCGAAAATAATATATACCGTAGATGGAAATCAAGTGCAAGCAGTAACGTCACAAAAAGATCTCGGAGTTGTGATTACTTGTGATCTTAAATAGGAATCACATATTATCGAAATTGTCAAACAAACGCACACAAATTCCCTCTTATACTTAATAAGGAAAACATTCGCTCACATCATCCAAGATTTGTTCCTCAGAATTTATAAAACATATGTTCGTCCACTCCTTGGGTACGCCTACCAAATCTGAAGTCCCTATTTTAAAAAAGACAGTTGTTGGAGAAAGTCCAGTAAAGAGCAACTAAAATGGTAGTTTCTCTAAGAAATAAATCAAATGAGGACCGCTTAAGGGAGCTCGGGTTCAGTTTACCGGAAGAGCGGAGGCAACGTGGTGACTTGATTGAGACCTTCAAAATCTTAACTGAGCAATGTAATGTACCCAAATTGAAATTAATGTTCACTATGAATGAAAACCGCCATCTCATAGGTCATTCATTGAAATTAAACACTACCTCCTCATCCGACCACAGGAAGAACTTCCCGACAAACCGAGTTGTGGAGAAATGGAATGGCCTTCCCGAGAAAGTGATTGGTGCTAGTTCAGTTCATGTTAACTAGATGCACACATCAATTTATAATGTTTAATAATCATGTACATCTGATATACACGCATCAGCTTAATAGCTGTTAGTGTATTATTATTAATAATAATAATAACAAGCTTTTTGTATTTATACTAACTTTTATTTTAACTTTTAGCAATATCTGTACCTAAAAGTAATGATGATGTTTTAATAAAATTGCCAGAAAATTCTAAACCATCTAACAACAATTTGGCAAACAAAACTAATTCTACAGTATCTAATGTATCCAACTGCATAGATGAACCAATTAGTGTCATAAAAGAAGAACCCTTAGAAGAATTGCTTGAAGAAGCGGAAAGGTACGAAATTTTATTTTGATTCTATTCTTTCCAATAAAGTTGGGAAGCACATTTTTAGATAATTTAATATTATATGTATGTAAATTAATTATGTACATATTTTTATTTGTTTGCAACATCCTCATTTGCATAGTATATCTACTAGTGACTGATCGAATTTTCGGTTTTGGCCAATAAAATGAATTTCAGACGCAGATTTGATTTTGGCCAAAAATTGTCAGAAACAGTTTCGACTCGGCTGAAACCAGCGGTCGGGATATGTTGGATTACGTTTGGCTGTATACGGGTGCATCTAATAGCTCGTGACTCAGCCACGTGACCTGTGACCTTTAGTTAGTTTTGGCTTCCGGCCGGTGAGTGTTGGTGTCACATTAAATTTATGCCGTTTATTTTATTGAACACATATTTTAATGAATTCATAAGGTTTAACAATAAAAAAGCCTATCTTTGAAAGTGTTGAAGTGACTTTAAACGTATTTAAACAAGTTTCACTTTCAGTTTCGGCCGAAACTAGAACAGAAGCCAAAATTTTGTTTTACCTGAAAATTTTGTTTCGGTCGGTCACTAATAATAACTACATATACAGTAAAACCTCGTTTTTATGTTTCTCGATTTTACGTTTTCCCGCTTTTTACACCGAAATGTTCAGGACCCATTTTTCTTCATACATTCTCATACAAATATTCCCCCTAATTAACGTTTTTTACATTTTTCATCACACCGGTTTTATGCTTAAAAATTTCCGAAATTCATTTGATGTGTCAAAAAAGCCAAAATTATGTCATAATAATGATGCCGCGACCCGTGTGCCACCGCGTGTGCCACGCAAATGAAGAATTAGAACAGGTAAAACACTAATAAAGGATAAATTATTGTATTAACCTAAATTCAAAGCAGGTGCAGTGTAATTGACCTTTTTGTTTAAGTGTCTTCCTTTAGGGTTAGTCTTAGTTTTCATTTGAACAAAAACGTCTTATTGACTTGTACAAATCAAGATACGCAGTTGACAAATGTTTATAAACAAAAAAGTTTTTATATCATTAAATTGCGATGTTTAAAACATAACAATAGAAACATTTAAAGTTATAAAAAAGATGGTTCAAAAAGTTGTCATAAAAGTGGAAATAATTATGCCACGATCTTTATGACAGTTGTTTTTAGTGATGCCATAGAAAAAAAAGTGATACCGTATAAATAAAATTTCCCAACATTTAGGGGAAAAAATATTTTATGTTATTTTATGCAAATTAGAAATTCTATTGTCATTTTTTTTATTTACACATGAAATAATTTTAACATGCTGTTTCTAAATCAAATAAAAAAACAGATAACATAATACGAGTATTGTATGAAAAAATATAATTTTTGTTTTTTAATGAAATCATTGAAAATAGGTAAAAAAAGATTGACAATTTCCACTTATCACCTTTTTTACAATTTTTCTGGAAGTATATGTACACAAGAGTGTAGCAAATCAATTTTATTTTTATGTAATTACTATTTTTTCTGTACATTTTTAATTTCGTCACTTTAGCGTTTTCCTCAGTTTTACACTTTTTTCTTACTCCCTTGAAAAACGTAAAAAGGGGGTTGTGCTGTAAAATCAATAGGCCATTCAGCTAAGACATGGGAATTATCTCTAAAATAACATATTTCTGCTTTCTAATTTCATCACTTTTGATCAATTTTCTCACTGTAAAAACTATTTTACAGGAGTATTGTTGTACATATTTAAGTCAACAAAGTTATTAAATTTGTGTTTTTTTTCTTATCTTGCAGGGAAAACCAAATAAACAACGATGATGCAAATAGTTTCTCCGATGCATTGGAAAACAATGTTTTAGATGAAAATGATGAGGTATAAAACCAGATTATTTGTTTTTACTATAAATATTAATAAATTTATTTATTGTCATTAATATTAGTATCCTACTAAATGATTTTTTCTGATGAAAAAGTAAACAAAAAAATTACCACCATTCCTTCCTTAAGTTGTTACTGCAAAAGTGTTATTATCATTCCTTATAATGTAAATGTAATGAATTTATGCTCAGTGTATGATAATTTTCAGGAGCTACCTAGTGATTGTTCAGAGTACCAGCCATTCCAACTCAAGAAGAGAAAAGGGCCTCGCGGAAGGAAAAGACAGATAGACTCCAAGAGAAAACGCAAGATAGGCAAGAAGTTGAAGCTCGACACTAATTCTGAAGAAATTGGACAATTCCCGTGCACACTATGCGACAAGGTAAATTATGTGATGGTTTATCACTCTGGGGCCACAGCAAATAAAAATAAATTTAACTCGATCCAAACGAGAACTGTCTTGAAAATTGAGCCCTATACACTGCAACTGTCTCTACATTCTTGACTTAACCCCAACGCAAAATGTACCCCAACTGCCGAATATTTTGATTTGACTGATTTTAAAGCCTTTTTTTGCGATTGTAATTTTCACGTAAAAACGGAACATAATAACTGATGGATTGCAATTCTTGGTTGGCTTCTTTATCAACTGTATATTTACATGCTTTTCACTCTGAAAAGCGTCTATATTATTTTATTTAAGCACAACATTTGTAGAATAATAGTTAATATTTAGTACTTTCTTGGAAAACTAATAAAATGAAGACTACATCACAAAACTGTGCATTTTTTTCACTCAACATTATTGTGGTATATACAGGTTATCAAAAAATTATTCAAACGTAGTAAAAAAAAAAAAAACTTGAGAAAATGAGAAAGTATTCTGTTCAAAACTATTACGCGTGTGCTCCGGCCACAAAGTAATGGCGCAGACATGCTCTCTGGCCACAGAACATTTCCCGCATGCAGCATGATTGAAAAATGATATTTTTCAGGTCATAATCTACAAATGACAAACTTCATTATAATTTTATTTATGTTCAAAGCATTAACTTATGGTCAAACATTTTAATTAATGTTAGTAAATATTTGTATTTAACCACTTACCAACTTTTCATGTCTACCGGTTTCGAGACGTACCCGTCTCTTCATCAGGACACTCACTACACCAACATGCAAATACTAAAATACACATTCACATTTTGTATTTTTTCATAAATACTTTGTGTACTGGTGATGGTAAAGGTGAACGTTTATTTTAGTATTTGTATGTCGGTGTAGTGAGTGTCCTGACGAAGAGACGGGTACGTCTCGATACCGGTAGACATTAAAAGTCGATAAGTGGTTAAATACAAATATTTACTAACATCAATTCATTCCAATAAATAAATATAAATTATCAGCAAACTTTTGTTGTTCAAATTCAAATTCCTGTGATTATAAACTCATTTTTTGCGGTATCAATTCATTTTCATATATTTCAAATCCTATTTAACATTAAAATTTTCAGATTTGAAATTCTAGCAGCCCTGTTTTTTCCGATGATTAACATTTTTTTATTTTTCAAACGTCAATTTATCTAAGATTTAAATTGCCCCCAAAATTTAAATACTTAGATGTAATATGACTTTCTTTTTAAGTGCAGCTTCTATTTTAATCACTTGCAAGAAATAAGTAATATTTATTTTCTCCAGGTTTTGACATCAGAAATAAACCTCAATGTGCATTTAGCAAAGCATACTGGTGAGACTTTTCTCTTCGGCTGTGTTGCGTGTGACAAGACTTTCAATAACCTTAATCGTCTCAAAAGGCATGAACTATCTCATGAATCACTTAACAAATTTAAGTGCAACTCTTGTGACAAGTCTTTTAACCGGTATGTAAAATATTTCTAAGTAAAAATGGTACATATTTTGATGTAAATTCATCGTAACATATTTACCTATAATTTATTTGTAACCTTCCTTAGGCAAGATCATCTAAACAAGCATATGTGGTCCCACATGGATACAAAACCTTACCAGTGTGATTTGTGCCCAAAGGGATTTATCAAAGCTGAACAACTTGAGAGACACATACAGGCTTTACATTCTGGAAAGCAGAAAAACCCAAAGACTGCATTCTGTGCTATTTGCAACCGAGGTATATTTAAATATTATATTCTTTTCAAGCCAAAAGATTAGTACCTACTTCTGTATATATGTGTAGAAAAAGGGCTAGATGTTGCTTTTGCAATTTAGATGGTGAAACACATTATGCCTTTTTATCACTAAAGAAGCCGCATCTTCAGCGGGCACTGTGGGTGTTAAAGCGTTCGATCCCTACCCAATTACCCGATACTTAAGAATCTGGGCTTGGAGGTGGAAATTTAGCAATATGAGAACACTCGCTCACCACTCAGTAGCCAGGCTCTTGAAAGAATATTTTTTTTTTTACGGATACCTGTCACAGCAGATCTACACAGGTCGCAGTGGCGTCGGGAGCTTATACAGCACGGATTCCCATTTTTCAAAATAAGAATAAAACGTAGATAAAGGGCTGCCTAATGAGCAAGAGATTTTGATATTAAGGTAAAATTTACTGTTTTCTAAATAAGCATTGTTTGTGCCAGCTTTGAATACATATTACTCTAGTAGGCAAATAGAATGACACATTATGATATTATATTACATTAAATTTGTACATTTTAAAGGCTTGTGTGGCCTATCACTAAATGATTTTAGGAAAATCTGGCCCATGGGGATATTAGGATTGAGCTTGCCTACACTAGATTGTGTTCACATGCTGGTCCACTTCCTACAATATTTTGAATTTTCAAATCAAATTTGTCTGCCTTATCATGTCAGTGGTTATGGCTACCATGTCTGAGATCCCAATGAAACAAAGTTTTAAAAACAATGTTAAACTTTAACAAACTTTGAAACGTAATGTAATAGTTGGGTTATTCATTCTCTAGTTTATTTTATTTATTAAAAGAATTCAGTGAGAATGAAATATGATTGCCTTGTAATTTATGATGAAAAAGTACTTGATTGTATTTGCATGTATAATGTAAAAAAAAACATAAGAAAGATAAACAAGATAAAAAGAAAACCAACAGCCAAGAATTTAACCTGGGTCTTAACTTGATTCTTAAATTTACGGACTACTAAACTGAATATTACCCGAAAATGCAGGCAACGTTATTAGGCTCTCAGATTCTCGAGCAGCACAGCGCAGGAGGGGTGCGGGTGTCGCACGATCTGGAGATGGGAGCTTCTAGCTGCGGTGTGTGTGCTAGTGCAGGTAGCTTAGGCGACCGCATCTGGCTGCGGCGAGGTTGCACGGTTAGCACATAAGCGGCGTCGTGTCGGAGAGATGTGTTGCAGGCTGAGTTTGTTTTGAGCGACAGCATCCAGCTGCGGCGAGGTTTATGGTTAACGTTGCAGTTGACGTGTGGGTGGCTTTGTGTGCGTCGGCACGATGTAGGCGGACATCTGGGGACGACACGTAGGGTTCGTCATCGCGATGTGTGCGGATTGAGCGGCGATCTTTGGCGGCGTCATCTACCGGAGATAGTTCCTACGCTGGTGGTAGGCGGAGCTCTTGGCTTGAGGCTGGCACGACGTGGGTGTCGGACTGCGGGGGTTGCAGTGGTAAGTCCTACGCTGGTGGTAGGCGAATGCCATGGACATGGCTGCGTGCGGCCACGTGGTGAAAGCTGGCAGACTGGGCCAGGGCATTCTGGGAGTCCGCAGATCGGAAATTCAAATGGAGGGCTGAGACAAGTCTGAGTACTTGTCCCGCGACGAGTTTGTCCTTTACTGAATTATCGACCACTCACAACTTATGGTTACTAACGACTGATTCCACTGCAACTGATTACTGACTGATCTTGTTCTAAGGGCTGCGGTCCTTTTTATGGGACCACCCGATTGTGTCCTTCTCTCTTCCCCCATGGCGCAATTCGTTTGTTGTCCTTTTGTCCCGGCAAGGAAGAGCATTTATTAATTGATAATATATAATAATTAATATGGCAGAATATTGCAATATAAATAAAAAGTCTCTGGACTTGACTTGATGAAATACCAGTTATTTAAGTGTGGCGGGTTGCAAGAGATTTGTTTAAGCTTGAGATTTTTGCCAAAACGCATGTGTATGATTTTTATCCTTGTCGGCATCTTTATTTTAAAGGTAATTTTACTATATATACCTTTTTTCACAAAGGTTTCATTGGTAAACGCTGCCTTGGTGTTTTCCATACATCAAATATTCCACACGTAGAAAAGGAAGTCTTTTGTGGTTGCTCATTTTGTATTAAAAGGTATTTTGTTTATACATTTCAGGTTTCACTACATCAAAATATCTAGAAACCCACATGAGAATGCACACAGGGGACAAAACCTTTACCTGTAAAGTTTGTAATAAATCCTTCAATTCAAAGTGGCACCTAAAAGAACACAATAAGTGGCATTCAGCTGAAAAACCCTTCCTTTGTTCTGAATGCGGTCAAAGGTGAGTTCATTGCATTCTCCTAGGTATTTATTTACAAAGAAAAGAAATACACAAACAACACCAAATTAGAATGTGTATGACAATTTTACTATGAGATTGTGATGGCTATGTTTTTCCTACTGTCAAAATATAATGCATACTCATAATTTCAATGTTTTGGCGATATATTTCCGGATTATTAACCTATTTATCGCTGACTTATGAGAGGTTACCTACCTTTTCACGCTGGACCCATTAAACTTTTTGACACATCTCACTTAAAACACTAAAAAACACCATAAATAAGTACGAAAGTCAAAGACTGTTTACACAAACATCTTTTCTCATAATCTTAGACGACACATAGTGAAAGAAACAAACCATTCAATGTGAGAAACATATAAATATAATCTAAACATAATAATCTACTAAAAACACAAACAGTGTCTTGTAATTATTCCTGCGTGTAGCATATGCAGATATATTTATATCTTATTATGTTTGTTATCTTTATGTTGGTCGAGTTTCACTGAGACACTCCACTGATTTTTTCATTGTATGTACAAGGTGTGTTCAGAAAATGAAGGTTTTTTTTTAATTTCGTGGGTTTGGAGAGTCCAAATGTCAATTCTTTTTTAAATATTTTGGTATACATGCTAAAAATTTCAGCTGCATTCATTGTTTACTTTATCTGTGGCAGCCGCTAAGGTTAGACGAGTTTTTGTGAGCTCGGCAATTTTCGTTTGTTAAAAAAATGGATCAAAGAATTTGTATAAAATTTTGTGTAAAAATGAAATAAAGTGTAACAAAGTGTGTGAAATGTTAACAAAGGGCTATAGTGAGTCTGCTATGAGTAAAACAAGAGTTTACGAGCGGTATAAGCGTTTCCAAGATGGCCGCGAAAACATTGAAGATGACGAACGGCCCAGATGCCCCGCACATCAACAACCAATGAAAACGTGGAAAAAGCTAATGAAATGGTTATGAATGATCGCCGAATCACAACCAGAGAAGTCGCTGATGATGTTGGCATATCGATTAGCTTATGCCATGAAATTTTTTCAATCGTTTTTATTATTAAACGCGTGGCAGCAAGTTTGTTCTAAAATTGATGAATTTTGAACAAGAACAACGGCGAATGGAAGTTGTTTAGGTGTAACTAAATGAAGTCAACGACGATGCAGAATCACTGAAACGTGTTATCACAAGTGACGAAACATGGGTTTACGGGTATGACGTAAAAACTAAGGCGCAATCGTCCCAGTGGAGGCATTCTGGAACGCCAAGACCGAAAAAGGCTCAACAAGTGTGGTCTAACGTGAAGGTATTGCTCACTGTGTTCTTCGATTTTAATGGCATAGCGCATCGTCAATAAGGAGTACTACCTATAAGTTCAACGCCGTTTGCGTGAAGCAATCTGAAAAAAACGCCCGAATTCGTGGCAAAACAATTCATGGCTTTTGTACTATGATAATGCACCTGCTCACACGTCATCGCTAGTTTGTGAATTTTTGGCCAAAAAAATACTGTAACGATGCCCCAGCCTCCATATTCACCAGACATGACTCAGTGTGACTTTTTCCTATTTCCAAAAATAAAGAGAACCTTAATGGGCCGTCATTTTACAAGCATAGATGACATTAGAAGCGCATCACTGAAAGAGCTACAGGCTATCCCAAAGATCGAGTTTGAGGATTGGAAGAAACGCTGGCACAAGTGCATAATATCTAATGGGAACTGCTTTTGAGGCGACAACATTAATGTAGATGAATATATAATTTTTTTTTTTCAAAACATGAAAACTCCCGTTATTTTCTGAACATACCTCGTATTACAGATATATACTTAATAACCTACTTCCACTATCTATCAAAACAATTAGTAACGAGAAAATGCTTAAAAAGGCTATAAAAAAATGGATAGTGGAGCTAGGTAGAAGTAAAATGGATTGTCTCATTCGCCCAAACCAATATTTATTTATTTATTTTATTTATTTGGATAACCAACAGCTATAATTATCATATATATATATATATACATATATATAACAAAACAAATAACAAATAAGCCAATTACAGGTTTTCACAAGTAGCATCACAGTAAGTTAAAAAAGATTCTCGAACATAAAATGAATAGTAATTAAATGTAAATTCAAAAGAAAAGAAAAAATACTACAAATTGTTTTGAAAGCAAACGCCGTACGTCATTAAGATTATTTGCAAATATATCTATGTTAAATGATTTATTTATTACATTAAAAAAATTGGATCAACTGCTCCACAAGTGTAGCTTATGTTAGGTTTTGTTATTTTCATTGTGCGTTTTGTAATGTAAATAATGTTGATGTACATATATGCCTAGTTTTCACAACTGTCTGAATATTTTGTTAAGTCTGCTCAGCACGGGTAACCCCAGTGAGGTCACATTATTTTGATTATTAATTATAGTTTGTAAGAGAAAAATATGAATAAATATAAGTTATTACATCATTACAATGGAATTTCATCAAGAATTGACAATAAATGATTTGAATAAAATAATTTATTTTAACTTGTGCTTTCTCCTTGCGACATCTTAGCTGGTAATATTTTGTAAAAAAACAAAGGAACAACATGTGGTGACAGATTTTAGGTTCCTTCGGACATGTCCGCATTTGTCACGCTTTGCATTCTTTAGTTAAAATAAAACATTGATATGAAATTGGGAGGAGTTGCCAATCAAAAATTTTGAATTATTACATTTCAATGAAACTTCTCATATCAAAACGAAATACAAGTTTTTACAAATTAACAGTAGAATTTACTATGAAAATTCACTCTGCGACTGAGAATTGCACAAAAATGTGAATTAGGAATTATCATTGTTTTAATTAATGGACTTTTACCGTATCAACAAGTTCAAGCACATAGTGATCTACTGTTCACGTACATCAAATGAAATCATTTTCAAATACACTGATTCCTAGAAGTTTAGCCTGCATGTGAAAAACTTTCATTTTGACGTTCCATTATATTGTATGAAATCATTTGTGATGTTCTCTTAATACTAAAATTAATCTTCTTCATAATCAACTGACCTTATTTTTTTGAGAATAATCAAACTGTCAATTGAAAAATTCATTATGATTACTTGAAGTCCTTTATAACTGGTCTAGAGGTTACTTAAGAGTAATAAACACATTTATGAATTTAGTAGCATCACTTATTCAAAGCTTTTTAAGTCGTTAAAAGAAAGCAGAGATCTGTTTCTTTGACTACGTATTATGTCTCATAGAATATTAAGTAATAAAAGATATTTCAATGGAACTGAAAAAATTCATCAATATAACTAAATACATATGTGGCTGTTTCAGATTTATCCGTAATGATTACCTCGTGATTCATATGCGTCGTCACAAAGGAGAAAAGCCATACAAATGCAAGTTTTGTTCCAAAGGTTTTCCTAGAGCTACAGATCTTACTGTTCATGAGCGCTACCACACTGGAGAGAAAACTCATTTATGCACAGTTTGTGGCAAAGGTAAATAATGAATATAATTACTTTCGAAAAACATACTGCAATGGTGGGCATGTAGAGTGAATGGACGACAAAATAGCAACTGAAGGGATTAATAGTGGGAATGTAGAAATGTAGTAGGCAGAAATCATCAATTCAAATTTCATCAAAATCAATCAATTCTTAAAAGTGGGCATGTCAAGTATGTAAAGATAAAGTGGAATGGCGTTCTATTCCTTCTGCCTATCCCTATGTGGTATGTATCTTCTATTTACAACGTCTCTTGCTGCCTTTAGGAGCAGGATTTAAAAAAGAATTTTATTAATTGTTTTCTTTATTGGTGTACCTGATATTTTGATTTTAAATCCCATAGACAGTTTGCGTCCATAACATTTAGACGTGGGTAAGACCCTGTCACCGAGAGGATACGTATCACTTGATCTGCATCACCAAAGTCACCGAATCTTTTAAGTAGTTCAATTGAGCGAATGTATCTTTAGCTCATTCGGCTCATTTAGGTCATCATATCTCCGCATCTTAGCATCTTCGTATCATTTGTATTTTCATATCTTTTGTATCTTCGTGTCTTTCGTGTCTCTAGTTCGTTTAGTTCTTTGTTTGCTTGAGCTGAATGTGTACGAGCAGTGAATGAAACATATAATTCAAAACCTTTGGCTTGTTTATCAACATGATTTTCTTTTATCGGTTTTATAATATTGTTCTTTAGATATTATAATATTGAAAACCTGTAGAAAACAGATAAATTGATAAGGCATCTTTTATGGAACAAATTAGCACAATTATATTTCATGCAAAGTTTGTTTATTTTTTTATAATTAATGTTTTGTTTATTTTTTTAAATTATAAAGATTTTCAATCCTCTTAGCTGGGTTTGCATTTTTTTAAAGCATGTTTTGTTATTTATATACAATGTAGAAAATAAACAAATTCAAATGGAAAAAAAAATATAAATAAAGTTAAAAAATCAATAAGTCTCTAGCACAAAATTAATAACTGAATAACTGACCAAATAAGTTATTCCACAATCAGATTGTTATTTTTAATTTTTAACATGGTTGTTGTAATTATTATTTAATCAAAATTACAAAAGTTCAGGTCGTTCGCAAAATATACACCTCTAATAACACCCATTCAAACTCAAATTACAGTTAAAAAAATAAAAATAATACGTAATATTTATGTATTAAATAAATTCTTAACAATCTAATGTCGAAATATTTTATCAATAACAGTATTAAAAAAAAATAATCTAGAAATAAGGATAGAATAAGGTTGCCATTAAAAAAATAAAAACAGAATTCCAAAATCACACCATGAACGAGGGTCGTATGACAGAAAGCTAGCCTAAGTAAAAAATGCACGATTTTCGTTTTTTTATAATTTATTTTTTTAACATTTTTTCAACATCGTACGTTTTCAACATCATCCACAATAATAATAGTTCCCTTTTAGGGCAATACACTTTTCAAGACGACTTTCTAACTTCTTCATCCTTTCGTAATTTTGCTTGAGCTTTTCAAGACGGTGAGTTTCAGTCATCATTTCATCATTTGTTGTAAAACAGCGTCAGTAATGGACCCACGTTTCATCAACAGTGACGTATTGATGAAAAAATCCTTCAGATCATGTTTTATCTTTGTCAATAGCTTCTCCGAATCCGTCACACATGTGCATTTTTGGTCAATAGTGAGCAAACGTGGCACCCATTGCACGGATAGCTTTTTCATGTCCAAAAGTTTGTGTATGATGGCGTTTGCAGCCTCTGCTAGCTCACAAAATTTTATTTGACGGTTTACCATAGTCATATCATAGATTTTGATGACGATTTCTGGTGTAGTGACGATATTTGAGAGCCCTGGGTGGCCATCATCAAAAACACTCATACAACCACGTACATATTCAGCTTTCTATAATTTAACTATTGCTAGCGACAGTGAAAATTCGCCATTTACAGCATCCAGTTCAACTTTCAATGTCAGACAAATGTCAAAACAAATATGGCATTCGTTGTCATGTAACGCCATCTATCGAAGGCTATTTTTCTTTCAAATGATTCTCTGTATAAAGGTTTAAAATGATGACGAGATGCCCGAATGTATGAAGAATGAATTTATAAATAAATATTTTGTTTACTGTAAGGTGATATAAATATGTATGTAATTAAAGCAATTGAAAATAAAAAAATTTTGCACAAATTGTAATATAAGCGAACTTAAGAAATAAATATAAAAAAAAGAAAAATTAAATAAATGTATTTTCTTATATGTTTCTAACCAAAGTTTATTTTTAGGTTTCCAGAGACAATATAACCTGACAGTTCATCTTCGCGTTCACACAGGTGAAAAACCATACATCTGTTCCTATTGTGGAAAACGCTTTGCACAAGGAAATGACCTTAAGTCACATGTTCGGCGTCATACTGGCGAACGGTAATTATGACTACTCATAACTTTTTAATTTTTAAAAAATGTGTCGGAAACAAACATTCAATATTCAAGTTTTCCCAGTGAGGAGGACTCTTAAATGATTTTGGTATAAAAAATATTTAATATAGTATAATAATAATGAAAAAAAACATCAATGCCTCTCTCTGTTGAGTTGTTGACATTGACATTTTGTTCTAATATGCAGTCAAGTCATCAAAACTGAACTCATGTTCCAAATTGAACAACTTGAGTATAGCCAGCCACTCCTATGAAATCAAAGTGACCCTTAAAGTATTTTAGAGCAGTTTGATACAACATCATAAGACAGATGGACTGTCGCTTCTCAATTTTCATATTTTTTTTTTATGTTTGTACTGACAAGCCAATAAAAAAGTTTTTTTTTAAAATCTACCGTAATATCGGCGAATACCGACAAAAATATATGTAGTGGATTTAGAAAAAATTATTTTATTTTCAAAATCAGTATGGAAATTGTGGAAAAATGTTTTTTATTAACATAACTTTAAAAGAGAAATTATAAAAAAATATGTCCCTACAAAAACGTGACATGTTTGGCCTTGATAATTGTGACGTCAAGATGCGTGACGATGTTCTATTTAAATTTCAACAATGACAAACAAAGTTCAATATTTACCTGAATCGTGACGTATTAGGGCTGTGGCCAATGGAATGGAATTTTTCACAGGAATTAAAAATTATAAATTTGAAAATATTTTTTATGCTACTAAGTATTACATTTTTTTTTTACTCTATAGTATTTCATAGACCCTTATTAATTTAAAGTTGTAAAAAAAAGGGATATTTCCATATTATAAATTATATCATGAACTTCATTTAACAAAATATCATATTTTTCTAGTATTAATATTGCATTGTGAACGATTTTCAATGAGTTTTAAAGAAATGCTACGAAGCTTTCTATTTTCAAACAATTAGCTTCTGAAAAACATTTGTACAAAGCCACAGTAAATTTTCATTAATCTCTGAAATGACTAGATTACTTTTATACAAAATTGGTAGATGTGGAAAATCGAGAAAATAAGCATCTGTCAAACCTGTCATCGGGACACTGAAAACAGGGGTCTAAAGTTGGGACAGTTGGCCAGCCTCATATTGTTGGGTTAATGTCAAAGCTAACATGTTAATGAAAGTTAAAAGTTTTTTCTAAACTTAGTATGTTCCATCAAAATAGCCATAAATAAGAATAATACATACTTTATATTTATTAATTTCTTTTTGTCAGTATTTTATGAAATTTATTTTTTTTATACTCAAAGGTTCAACTGTGACATTTGTGGGGAAGGATTTATACAAGGTTATCACCTAACTCAACACAAGCGCAGTTTGCATGGAATTGACTGCACATCGCATATACGGAGAGTAGAAAAACATCCTCAGGTATCTTCAGCATAACATTGTTTATATTGCAGTGAAAAACGTTTTGAATAATATAAATGTAATATATTTATTTAGATAGTTGTACAAATAAAATTTTAACACCTAGTTATACGAGGTGTAGCAATTAAATTCCGAGAATTTGGAAATAAAACACAGGCAAACAAAAGAAAATGATCAGCATTGCCTTCAGCAGTGATTTTGACATCCTTGCTTTCGTTGGGCTCTTCCGACCCTCTTCCACCCACTGTAGGGTTTGTCTACGGGTCACGGTATCATATTCGAATATCCAGGACTCATCTCCATTGATTACACGGCCCATCCAGTATCTGCCATCACTCTCAATGCGGGACAACAAATCGTCACAAATTGATTTTTGCATTTGTTTTTGTCGCATTGTGAGTTGTTGCATACACCTGTCGTAATTTTCGTAGGATTTGTGCAAG
This sequence comes from Micrasema longulum, assembly GCF_059751315.1. Classification (NCBI taxonomy): domain Eukaryota; kingdom Metazoa; phylum Arthropoda; class Insecta; order Trichoptera; family Brachycentridae; genus Micrasema; species Micrasema longulum. The sequence continues at coordinate 346,490 of NW_028277642.1, read as the reverse complement.
TTTTACACCAGTTACGACCAAAAATTGGATCTCAGCACGTTGCTTAAAAACTGAGTTAGTCATTTCTGCGACTGAGTTAAAAACTTGTATCCAAAGAGCACCCGTAAAAAACTAACCAGACGCCCGATTACTATGAAATCTGCACTGCAACTGCCTATCTAACCAGGCCAGTCATGCAGTGTTGCCAGTTTGCACGCCGCAACTAAATTCTCGGAATTCAATTGCCACACCTCGTACCTTAACTAATAAACAATACCTATGCATTCAAAAATAATTTTAAAAATAAAACATTTCTAAAATCCAGACGCTTGCCGAAATATAACTTAAATATAGAAATAGAAATTTAGTTTTTGTTATGTAAAATATAATTTGGCTCTCAAAATAATTCTTAGTATGTAAAACAATTTATGCATTCGTCCTTTTTTTTTATTAAATTGATGGCTTAGAACTAAAATATAGTAAATCCGATTTTTGCCAAAAATGAGTTAAGTACTGAAAAGTATTAAGTTTAACCTATATTTTTATGTGTTAAAATATTGCATCTCCTAAGCCTACCAATCCAAATATATATACTTATTAAAATATGTTGCAAATCCTGTAGACAATATTTTTAAAAGCACAGATATAGTATATCCATAACAATATATTTATCTTTTCCAAACAAAAGTCCATGCCAAAATATTGTATTTACATCAGATACAAAACTTTATTTCTATTAAATAAAATCTAATCTTCCAAAATGTGCAAAATTTCAAATTTTTTTCAAGCTATTTTCTCAGTATTTTGATTTATGGAGATACAATATTTTAGTTCTAAGCCATCGAAATGTCTTCAAATAATTATTTTTTTTCAAAAATGCCTACTATGCTTGGAGTCCCGGGTTAGATTTCTGGGATGGTCGGCATGTACTAATGGTTTAAAAGGTGGCTTTACACTACAATATTTTATTATCCCTGGACTGGCACCTTAAGTGTAAGACTAATCACCGTGTAGCTGATAATAGGGATACGTTTCATTTGGTGTTGAAATGCAGATTAGAGAATGATGATGATAATATTAAAATGAATGTTTTTTTAGGCCAACCCTCAAAACCAACAAAATCAACAAGTTAAGCATCGTAATCGCAAAACATCTAATGGTCAGCAAGCTGCACAGATATCTGACAATCAATTGGAGGTAATAATGCTTTTTTAAAAAAAATATTTTTATTTATTTAACAGCCCTCAGGGTTTTTATGTAGGTAATGTGCTTAAGTCTTTGAAGGGACCATTTAGTTTAAATATAGTCTGTCCTGAAAAATATCATAAGGACGCAGGAAGAGCAACTTTTGATCAAAAAGTCATTTATAAATTGCACCTAAGATTATACAATAGTAGGTATTCACTCATTTCTAACTATATTACACTGCAAAAAGTTACAAAATAGAACACTGGGATTACCGTATTTTTCAGACCATAAGATGCACTTTTTTATTCTGAGAATTCAACCGAAAATTGGGGCGCGTCTTATGGTCCGATGTGTCTTATCGTCTGCAAAATACGATAATGTTTCAGATTTTTTCATATTACTTTTTAACACCAATAATTTAAATGTGGCTAACATTCATTTGCGTTGGAAGTCAAAATTCAAGTACTTTAGCTTTAAAGCTGTTCATTTTTTTTCTCATTAGTTGCTCATTGGTTTTTGCTCAGATGTTTTCATGAACTGAGTGATAGATAAGTTCAAAAAGTATTACTTTTCAATACAAATTCTGTCACTGGTTCATAAAGTGGTGCAGACGGCACCCAGCATCAATGATCACACATCATTGTTTGCACGCTTTTGGTTGCAACGCTTCTGTTTGAGAAAATTCGAGCACAATAATGAACAACGTGGAAGACCGGAGACCAAGGTTGAATATTAATAATTAAAAGCAATAACGAAAGCGTACCCATCTCAGACTATGACCAAGCTAGCACCAGCTTTCAACGTTAGTGACAAAACAGTATTAAGTAATATACATACAATCAGCAATATAAATAAGCTTGAGAAGGGGGTATCCTATGAGTTGAATGAACGCCAGTGGCAAGATCTTATACGACAACCATAGGCGTTCATCACAGTGGTTGGATAAAGGGGCTCCAGCCAGACAATTCCCAAAATGAAAGATGACCAAAAAAAGTTTATGATAATGGTATGTCGGTCCTCTGTGTTGGCGTTATTCACTATGGCTTTAAAGATCTGGCTCAACTGTAACTGCAGACTTATATTGACAAGAATTGCAGACAATGGTAGATAAGCTTGCACCAAAACAACCAAAGCTGGTTAATAGTTCATCGCCACTGCTGGTTCACGGCAACGCCTAGCCGCACACTTCATGGCAGATGGCATCTAAGCGGCAAGAGCTGAAACTGAAGATTCCAACTAATTACCTTTTTTCAATAATTTGTATAACTTTTTACCAGGAAAAAAATTAAATGCCACCATAGGTAGCATTTGTCAACAAGACTTTTACAGCAAAGGCATCAATTAATTACCAATAAAATAGAAAACTGTATAGATAATACGGGACAATATTTCAATTTAAACATATAATTTTTGTATAAAAATTGTTCACAAATTTGCAATTTTATAGGCGATCACCTAATGTGTATAATATATCTGCCTGACACTTATACAATACATGTAGTAGGAGTATTTTCTGACACCTTTAAATAAGTTGTAAATAAGCAATAAATCACAATATGTAGCAAGTTCCAGTTCTTAAGAGGATGTGCTTTACAGATCCGTGAGGTGTACTGAGAACATGTGATAAGTGATTTAATGGTAAGGAAATGAGTGAGACAGTTCAATGAAGTTCGTGGTAATGTACACGACAACGAACGGAGTTGACATCACCAGTTCATCACTGATCAATAATCTGTGTCAGCTTCAAAAACACACTTGAAATTGATGGATTTCTAAAAAAATCATATTAGGAAAGCAGAAAGACAAAAAAGTTTGGGGAATCTCTGCTCTAGTGACATAATCTTGGGAGAAAATACAGGAATACAATGTTTGTATGAAGAAAAGTCTGACCGCGCATCCTCTTAAACATTTTTAAAAATTAATTACGTTGTATATATAGTACTTAAATAAAGTCACGTATCCCCAAACTCTATATTTTTCAATTCAGTATATGTATTTGTCCTTTCACCTTTAAAAATTTTGTTGATGTGTGCCTTTTAAATTATTTATGATGATTTCAGGAAGAGTTAGCTGAGGATGGAGAACATTCTAATAGTTTACCACCACCTCTTGTGCCAATTGTGCCGATAGTACCACTCGCAATATTTCCAAACGTTACGCGCATGCCCTAACAAAGGTAAGCCCTAAAAACTAAATTGAAGACTTGTAATAAAATTGGGCCTAAGCACCAGAAAAGTGAATAAAAGTTACAAGGGTTTAAAGATATACTCAGTTTTTTTGGTACACAGCTTATATTTTTTAATTCTTAAAAATGTGTACAAATGTGTAAGAAATAAGTTTAGTGAAAATGATATAGTAAAATATTATTTTAAAAGGGTATAAAATAACAAAGTATACGAGAAGGCCTTAAGACCAACTGCTATTTCATTAGTCAGGCCTAAGTGCCTAGGGTAAAAACATAAAATAGGGCCTATCACCAACATCCATTAAAATGTCTGATTTTTAATTCAAGGATGCGTAAAACTAATAATTTTGAACAAAAAATACATACTTTATAATGTAGGTATGTAAATTAAAAATAATAATTATTAATCAATGGAAAAAGATATCTATCATAACTCTCTACTGGAAAAGATTTTCATAGAAATTTTTGTGTTCTTCAGAAGGCATCATGTTGAGTAAATCGTTTTTTTTTTCGTCCGTGATCCAGCTTTGGTAATCTAATTGGCGTAGTTTATAGGTTTTTATATCGCCAATTAATTTATTTCTTTTTAAATTTAATCAATTTATTACTTGTCTTAGCTCGTGAATAGTGGCTTTCTTGTCGTGGAAACAATTTAACATGCCCGATGACTTGGTTTTCGTCTTCAAGATCGAATTTTCGATATTTTTTCTTATTACCCCTTTTTCGGTGAGGATAGTCTCTTCGCGTTTTTTTTCTCTATTAGTAGGACTCGAATTATCTTAATACTTACTCCAAATATATCAATAAAAGTGGCACGACAGACATTGACTACTTGACCATTGTCATTAGGAACAGTGTAATAAACAGTACACTGCCTTTTGCTTTCTGATGGGTTTTCGTATTTCCCATTTCTCCGTCTTTTAATGTTTGAAATATGGAATAATCCCATTAAATATGCACTTTGCTTCAACCAGTCACCAGCTTTGTAAAATTATTTATGCAACTGCAGCTTTTGATCATAAAGAAGACTTTTACAGTCATTCTGGCACTTGCAAGTGAACTGAAAAAAAAGTCAACTTTACGGAAGACTGTCAAAAATAACCCTAAATGCCACTTTCTAAGGTTAACATACAAGCAATACTACAAATTATTTACCTGTATTTCATGTATTTCACTTTTGACATTTCGAAAATAAATATTCACCCACCTATCTGATAATTTCGCAGGAGTAATTAGGAAAATGCCCAATGTTTCTTGTAAATTAAGCTATAAAGCTATTAATCTTCTAAATTATATATGAAATACATACTAAATTATATATGAATTTTAGTTAAAACGTTTGAATAAAATTTGTAAAATTTGGTATAACGGGGTCAATTTTGCACTTATTACAGCTATATATATAGAAAAATCCTTTTAAAATCTCAGAATAAATAAGGCAAAGTATCATGCGAATGAACATAAAATACTCCGCTATTCTTAAAACTTTAGTAATTCACTCAAAGATTGTATTTTAAGCCGATATTTTTCCATACTAAAATAATTGAAATATCTGACGCCGTGCAATTCAAAAACGAAATTCGCCGACAATTATTTCGAATTCCCCATACAAACATAAAATTTTTGACAGCCGGTTCTTCATTTAAAAAATGGCAGAAAATATCATTCACAATATTGTTTTCCTTGGGCTTTTAACTTTTATTTTTACTTAACTTATTAACACTTCTTTTCCGCTTTGTTGTAAAAGGCGTATCCGGATCACAAGTCTCGCATCCAGCCATTTTGTATGAAAAGCTTAGCGCTGCGATTAATCACGTAGGCCCTTATATGCGTTAATGGGTATTGTACTAAGGCTCCATCCCATATACATGACTTCAGATTGATATAAAATATTTTTTTCCGGTACATAAGTTCTAATTTGTGTTATTGGCGTAGGCATATAGAACATTTCCTCATACTCAACGTCATTTTTTATTTTTTGGTATTTAAGCCCTATTTTATTACAGGTCTTCAATTTACGATCAATAACCCCATCATAATAATGTGTACCAATCAGACATGGGTAAAAAGTAATTAAATTAACAATTACAAAATACTGTTACTTCTGTAATTCATAATTTACCTTCTTTGTAACAGATTACTAAGTAATTAGTTACCGTGTGTACATAATGTAATTAATTACTGTATTATTTAATTGAAAGTTAATCTGATTAAAAATTAATTGATTAGATTTCATCCGAATAATGACTTCTTAATTTTGCAGTGAAAAGTAAATATACGTAGGTTAGACTGTAAAGTAATTACTATCATCCCTATTGAATAAGCAATCACTGCTAATACTAACAATATCTTTATTTTGTGGTTCGAATTACATACTTGTTCCATCCAACTGTTTGGGATAAAGTAATACTTTCTCATATTATATTGTATTACTAATTGTAACTAGTAATGATGTATTTCAATTACAAAGTAATCAACTACATTATAACAGATTGCATAATATGTCCTAATTAATTCAATTACAATGTAATGAAATACAATTTAATGAGATTACTTTAAAATTCAATTCATTATCAACCAGATTAATAAATCAATTACATTGTAATTTAGTTAAGCCCACCTCTGGTACCAATACTGTATTTGCTATGATATTTTTTTTCGAAATACACTTCGAATTGGTTGATCATCCACCTTATAGTCCAGATTTAGCTCCTAGTTACTTTTTCCTGTTTCCAAACTTGAAAAAATGGCTTGCAGGAAAAAGATTCAGCTCAAACGAAGAAGTGATTACCGAAACTAACACGTATTTTAAGAGGTTAAATGCGATTATCTCTGAACTTATTTTAATGACTTAATGCATTCTGTCAGTAAAGCCTCGATATATACATAATAATATGGACACTGGAAAGGAAAAGTTACCAATCGACATATTTTTATTTTTTATTTAAATTATACACAGAGTTTCAGGTCCAGACTGTGAAACTTCAGAAGAACGTTCCTCATGGTAAACTTTTTTTAAACCTTGCAAATTTTTCTGAAAACTCTTTTTTTTAATGAATTTTAAAAAAAACGTTTACGAGGAATGTTCTTCTGAAGTTTCGCGGTCTTGCCCTGAAACATTGTGCATAGGAATCACGCCAAACTAATACATAAATATGAGATTTTTTTATTAATAAAAAAAAAAAAAAACTTTTACTGGCTCTTCTGTAAAGTTGCTACACTTCGCTTGGTAACTTTTTCCTTTCCAGGTCGGTATACTCATAAATTAGTTGAAATTCAGTTTTTATAATGTTTTTCGCTGTTTATACCAATCTGTAAGGATTGGTATAAACATTTTTTGACTTAATTTAAAAAACATGAATTAAGTTTATTTTCTTATTTGATAAACTTTTATTTAAAGTGACCATATTTGTTGCATTCGGTTAGTTTAACCATATATATATTTTCTTTTCAGTTTGGAGACGAAGTAATCATGGAAAGAAATTATTTTAATCTGTCCTTTTTTATAAATAGACAAATGAGGCCTCCCATATCAAAATTGGAAATCATTACAATTTTAGATAAATGAATATAAATTCTTTTTTAAATCTTAATAGATACCGATTGGGGAGAAAACCCCCTATGCTTTTTTAATGATTTTACTTTACATAAAAAATCAAGGATCCATCATATAACAACCCAGAAAAAGACCACCGAGGAAAGTTTATGATCTTTAATAATAAGTATTATTTTGTACATACAGTTGAATTTGGTTATACGTCGGTCCCATCTTCCTCGTAATAGCCAAGTTTGACTGTATTTTAAAAAATGAAATTGAATATCAAATGAATGACAAGTTTTATATAAAATGAGGGTATTACTTGCAAACCTGGCAAAATCCATCATTCTTTATTTTGAGAAAATCACAAAAAAACTGATACAATACTGAACTTCAATTTTTTTTAAACTTAATTTTTTTATTGTAATCAGTAAATATTTTATACGTAAGGAGTGATGACATAAGCATGATTATGTCAAGAAACAGTAGTGAAATAATAAATTTAATTTTATACATTACCAACTTTGCAATACTCAAGTAGAGGTTGCCATGTTTGCAACAAAGCCGATAATTTAAAAGCCAAGTCTTACAAATTAAGCCGTATTTTTAACTGAAAATGTTAAAATTATTGTTAAAAATTGTATTCTCAATAAGTTTCAATTAATTTCTCACTTTTTTCAATTTTGGATTTTGCTGAGTTTGCAAGTAGTACCCTCAATTATAAAATCCAATTTAATATAAATTACGAAATCCAATTAATATAAATTATGAAATCCAATTTAATATTTATTTTTCCAACCATGTTCTGGTGATAAATCTGAAAATCAATTAATTTGAAAATAATGTATTTAATAGTTTTGTTTATTTATTTACATGTAATAAAATTTGGTATATTTTTTAGTGATGCAACGTACCTCTGTTTCTGCTTACGCAACTCCGGAAGTTCTGCTCGTTTTTAAAAATCTGTTTCTGTTTCTGCAAGTTTTATAACAGAAATTTGAACAGAACTTTGCGCGCGGGAGGAGCTTGTCTTATATATAAAAAACACCATAACAGATCGTTTGGTGTAAAAGCGGCAAAACAACTTTTCAAAAATATAACTTACCACTACTTCAATAATATTAATTTCACTAAAAATTGTATTTGTAAAAAAATGAACTTTTTTTCACTTCCGTTTCTGTTTCTGCTAAAATTTACTTTTCACATTTGTTTACATTTCTTCTTCCTTTATGTCACTTCCGTTGCATCACTAATATTTTTATTGTGCAATCATTTTCTTCTCAAAACATAACACTTTACCAACATTAAAAAATATAAATAAAAACTTTATGCATTCATTCTATGAATAAGGTAAATCTAGGTTTATGCTTTATTTAGGTGACGTCATCGCGAAGATGTACATATATTATTATATTATTTATGTGATAAATGATCGTGGTATTTTTTAACACCATACTTAGTTTTGACAAATCATATAGATAGTTTGACGTGTTTTATTTTTTAACAGACAAAATGAACTACAAATGAAATAGCAGTACAGAGTACATATTATTAAGTATGAGTACATATTATGTATTTTTATCAACAAAAAAATTTATTTTTAACACCAATACAAAATGTATTTTAATGTAAATACTAAGATTTTTACCAAAAATGAATGATGTTATTAATTTATATGATGTTTATGTTATGTTGTTTACCCTGTCCCGGTCATCATAGAAGTGTTCTCATCTCATAAAGCTGATAATGCACCAAGCAGGCCCCACCTGGACTCCAGTCATCTATAGAAAGATAATGAGAATTTTAATGCTAGGTATAACTCCAATATTATGCGCTCTGAATGATGTCTGGAGTCCATATTATGAGAGATCTGTCTGTTATCTCTATCTATCGGGTAGTTCTCCAACCAGTTGAGTGATGCAACCACTGAGTGTGTACTGCCGGGTGTGGCTTCCACTCCCGCCATCTTTATCCACCCTTCTATTATTGTTCATGTAGCCGCACAGGGCCTCTCATGCTTGTGAAAAAACTGTTAAGGTATTCCACTCCCCAACGACCATAGAGTTGACCACAGATCCAGTTGTAGACATTAAAACCATAATACATGGAAAAAAGTTATTGTTTCTCTCTTAATATGGACTCCAGACATCCATACAAACATCATTTGAGTTTTCATGGTAGGTCTTCTTCTTCTTAGTCGTTTGCCCTTGGCAGGAGGGAAGCACGTCATTAGGATCCGCCTTCATTCGCTTCGCCAGTCGCTTCTTTCACCATGTCTGTCCATCTTGTGAGGCTTCTTCCGCCAGATCGAGTTCCCTCTTTTCGTCCTTGTACAACCAATTTTTCTATTTTATCTCTTTGCCTCGTAACGCGGTCGAAGTTGAAGGTCTTAGAACACGGGTTCGCCGATGAAAGAAAGACACTGTTCAATACCTAATTCTCTGATGTTAGAAACATCAGTTCTAGGGGCTGTCCATGATATCCGCAACATTCTACTTCCCCACCACATTTCAAATGCGTCTATCTTTTTTTGTTCTCTTTATCTACAGGCCCACGTTTCTGTGGTGTACGAGAATTCAAGAAAAATTTGGGTTTTGACGAATTTTTGTAGACTTGATACTTCTTTGTTGCCAAACTTTTTTCAACTTATCCATTGCAGATCGAGCTATTTATTTATTTTATTAATTGATTTCATAAATAAGTATACATATTTAATACCAGGGAATCTATATAAAACTAGTGAATTAAAAAATTAATACGGAGCATCCTCTGGTTAGGATTGTCTCCATCTAACATGGCTTAGCCTGTTCTAAGATAGTTCCATTGTGTTTCTTCTCGATTTCAGCATCGCACCCACCGTTTACTATCATTGAGCCCAGATAAATATCTCCATTAACGACCTGGCAATTTCATATTTGAGTTGTTTCCGTTCTATTCTTATTTCTCCGATCAATAAACATAATTTTGGTATTTTCCCTGTTGATTTCAAGGCATAAAAAAAAATTGTGGTCACGTGACCGTCGACGTCACTCATGCGTGTGCGAACCGAACATAACTGGTTGATAACCAATGTGCCTAATATGCTATCAAAATATTGCTGTAATGAAACAATACAATTTGAAATGACATTTTAACACAAAACATGCCGACTACACTACTACTTACCCTGAATATTCTGATTTATAAAAAATAAAGTGAAATCCTCGATTGACGGCCGGGCTCCGTGTACTACTGTGGTATGCAGGAACTGAACAAGAACTGGCAGTGTCAGTGTCACTTCGCGGATCGATTCTGGTCCGCGGGCTGCCAATTGCCGATTCCTGATATATGTTATGTTTTTTTTTAAATAAAATAATAGTTTGAAATTTTTTTTTGCTTTGTACACCATTAAAAAAAAATCATACATAATTTTATACTGTTTATTGCTTCCAAATCAAAAATATTGAATTAATGAGAGATAATTAACACATTTCTGTATGAGTCGTTGAGTTACAAATCCCGCTCTGGATGAGGAGAGTATCATTTATTAATGTTTTGAAAAATCAGATTTTTAGTCAATAATTATTCAGGTGTATTGAAAAACTCCACCAACTCATAATTTTTTTGTTTAGTTATATTGTAAACCAATAAAATTATGTCAGAATTACAACACCCGCTCTGAATGAACTTTAAAACAAAATGTATTTTGAGAATTTTTCAAAGTAAAAAAAAACCTCCAGTGCGGGTTTTGTAACTCTAAGACTCGTAAAGTAATAATATGTATCTGTAATGTTTTTGAAAACATAAAATTAATTTATGCCCTAAGTTTTTTGAGTGGCTATCGATTATTTATCTTTTATTTCTATAATAAATTACAAAAAGATGATGAATTTTATGAAAAAAACCGCAATTCTTATTTTACAGCTTTGTAATTTGAAAATCGTTTTTGCAATTCTTGTACTAATCAACAAATTGGCAGTTTTCTTTTCATCCTTGTCATCGATCAGTGAACTGTTAGTGTCATTCCAAGAATATATAGTAGGAACACTTTTCTTGAATTGTAGATCTTAATTCCCATCTGGCATTTCGGAGGAGGTAGGCGGCTTTACGGAATTGAATACACGTTTCTGTTATTAAATTTAACACTCGGGAAAGTTCATCAAGATTGATAAATATTTCAACAGATTTTCATATTTCCTTCTTAAAGAGGTTCTCCATCTCTTTTGAAATGTTTGTCAAATTTCACTTTGAGATTCTGTTTGTCACAATTTTATGTTATATTATAAACCCAAATTTTCCATGTTTTTGTCTTATTACTCTTGTTTTTTTTCATAATACTTTTTTATTTTACTTGTCACACTTGCCAATGTTTTTTTTGTTTCATCATATAGTTTTTAATTGTAATTGGAAGTTTGTAAATTGTAATTAATGTATTTGATTGGAAATCAGAAAACTAAGTCAACTTCCCCTTTTATGTAATATGGTTTCTTTAATCTTAATGTATTTTTAAAAATCCAAGTTTGTTAATTTTGTGGATACATACAGTTGGATATGTTATTTAGATAATATTTTAGTTATTTTAAAATAAGTTAGGTTAAAATGGTTTTATTAGTTATGCTAAACTACTGTAATTTTTAAATGCTATGGTTGATATGATTTTTGTTTATGATTGTGGAATGGTTTACCAACATTAAATATGCACAAATGATAAATACATACATAACTGTTTACAGTGAATTATGAGTTTTTAAAAAGTAATACAGTAATACCTCTTTTTTGCATTTTTCAAGGGAGCAATAAAAAAAGTGAAGAAATGAAAAATGCATGGAAAAAAATAAAAAAAGTTTTAGACTATAGATATATTCTGTAAACATACTGCCAGAAAAATTGTAATTGTTAAAAATGCATTAGGGATGTTGAATATTTTAACCTATTTGAAAACAAGTTTAAATAATTTTATATATAAATACTAAAATTTAAAATGAAAATGAAAGTTTGAATTTGCATAAAATTTATAAAATGGCCTTTTCCCCTAAATGTGGGGAAATTTTAGTTATATGGTATCACTTTTTTACTGTGGCATCACTTAAAATAGCTGGAATTTAAATTGTCATTTACTGATTTAGATCATGTAAAAACAATTTCATACTTTTATCATTGTTTATAACTTTTAATATTTCTATTGCTATATTTTTTAACTTTCTGCATTGTAATTTATTGATATGGAGACTTTATTATTTTTAAACGTGTGTCAACTTGTGTCACGATTTTTAACATGCCAATGCGGCATTTTTATTCAAATGTTAACTAACCCTAAAGAAGACACATGAAAAGGTCAATTACACTGCACCAGCCTTGAATTTCGTTTAAGATAATAATTTACCCCTCATTAGTTGTTTGCCTGCTTTTATTCTTCAGTTTGTGTACATGCGGTGGCGCGCGGTACAGTTTTTAGTTTTTATGTCGACATAAGTTTGACTTTTAACACATCAAATGAATTTTATAAAATTTTAAACGTAAAACTGGGGTGACGAAAAATTTATAAAACGTTAATTAGGGGGAATATTTGTATGAGAATGTATGATGAAAAATGGGACCTGAACATTCCGGTGTAAAAAGAATGCGGAAAAATGTAAAAATGAGGTTTTACTGTCCATTTATCGATCTGCGAAAATCGAGTTAATTCGACAGAATAAATTTATAAAAAGTCTTATCAGAGTATGGAGTGAGCAGAAACCTGATCTGGGCTATCGCATTACCGTATAAGGATAGCACATGTGTAAGGGTAAATAAGTTGAACAGGAATGTGTGATGGCACCATGGCTGTTCAATCTTTCAATGTATGAAAAAACCGAAAGATTGTACAAAACAGAATAGAAGGCATTATTATCATACTTAAGAAAGGGGTGGTGCGATGGTTTGGATATGTAGAATGAATGGAGAGCGAAAGAACAGCTAAAAAGATTAATGATGCAAATATTTATGTAAGTAAAGACATCATGTCAAATGTCAGAATGCCTTATCAGCATGCATGCATGAGTAGATTCATGAATGTAGAGGAACCTAGGTGTGCATAGAAAGATTGAGTTTTTTGGTATTCTGTCTGAAACAATGTAATGGTTTGTTCTGTTTCATTTCACATTTCTGTTTGACATTTTATATGATGCAAATAATTGTTTCAAGTTATGAATTAATCCTTTAATAACCTTTTCATAATCAGTATTAGTATACACATTACGCATTTTATTTAAGATTGTCTGTAGTTTTTCTTTATAATAAATATCGAAAATATTTTTGTTTTTTAATTTACAACTATCCTAATCTCAAATGCATGTGGATGTTCTGTGATTACTGCAATATGTAATTAGTTTTTGAATTTCATCTATGAAACGTCACCAATTATTCATCTCCGCCCTTGAGTGTCACATCATCACGAGCAAGATTTTATGACAGACGTTGTCCTGCCCGAACCTTGGCCTGCCTGCTTTTAGCTGGTTAACCAAATGTTTTTTCGTAATTAAGGACACACGTTATTTATTTTGGACTTTTTTGAGCTATTTATATCATTGTAATAATAGTTAGTTTTTTGTTTTATCTCCTTATGTGATTGGTTAAGAATCCTCGTGCTCAAATCAAAATTGTGCAAAAGTTACTGCTGTAGTGCCATAATCCAGGGAGAAAATACGAGAATACATCTTAATGAAGAAAATTCAGAGCGCGATTTACCCTGAGCCCTCTAAAATTATGACACTCAACCCATGCCCAACGCGACTTTAGTCATTCTTTAATCGCCAGCCGTGTTTTGACGTGAGCTTGACATTTAATTCAAAAATAAAATAAATGAAAAGAAAAATGCCTGATTGTGTCGTGAAAGCGTGCAAAAACTGTTTGGATAAAAGGAAAAAGACTTTATTGATAAGTAGGTACTTGTTTATGGTTGAATTCCAAAACATAAAATAATTCATTTTCAAATATAGAATTCTTTTTGCAAATGTCAGCGCTACTTACCAACAGTGGTGCATTTTGTGTAAGAATCTGTTTTTCGAAAATGTATCAAATGTCAGTAAGAATTATTATTATTACTAAAAATCCATTAAAAATAAGTTAATTCATAGAAATTAAGAAATTGTAAGGAAATTAATCAATTCAGCATCCATAAAAATAATTGATGTTTGTAAACGTTGAAATATAAACTTTTTTAATATCCAAAAAATAAATATTTTCCGAACTTTTTGGAATATGCATTTTAGTCAAATGCAACCCTGGAAGTTCGATCAAAATCACATATTCGCTCCCAACTTTTTTCTGATGAACATATTGAAGATAATATTATTTACAAACTTAATTCATGTAAATAACATTATTTTGCAAAAAATCGTATGTAAATTGGTCAAGTAGTTATCGAGTCCATAAAGAACAAACTTTCATACATTCGTTTTTATATATTAGATCATAGAATGAAGAATAGTTCAGAAACCGTATACGCGCATCAAACAGAAGGCGACTAAACTACTCTTAAACAAGCAGTTTTACATTTTGACCCATTAGTTTCTTTGTAGACATCGCTCAGTGCCCAACTCCCGATTTATATTCAACTATGCTGTGTTGTGTCCTTTTAAAGTGTAGAAATGCTGCTAGGATCAACAAGAAGCAGGATAGGATCACATTTCATGTGTAAGTAGTGAATGCATTACTCAAAAAATTTATTATTTTTCCACCTGTCAGATTGTCAAAGAAAACAAAACAGACATTTTTTTAGTGTTGCCAGGGTAGTCAAATTTTTTACACTTCTTTTTATTAATAAGAACATTTGTTTTAATTGATTTAGAGGAATTTTAGCTTCCCTGCTAATGAAAGAAGGAAAAGAGAGTGGATAAAAATAATACATTGAGTACGGCAAGATGAGTTTTGGAAACCAACGAAGCGAAGCATAATTTGCTCAATGCATTTTGAGGAGAAATGTTTTTATTACACAAAAGGTCATTTATCTAAATGAAAAACTCTAATGATTAGTTCTGTTTCTAAAAGGCAATATTACAAAAAACTTACTCAACAAAGGGTACATTCAAACTATTGGGTAGGCCATATTGATATGTTCTTATTAAAAAGGTTGATATAGGTCTTTGATATAGATCACATGCCGCTCCTACTGGAAGTTGGCGACCATCACTTAAAACTCCTCTTGATCCTGGGTCCTTCAGATAAGCATTGCTGCATTTGGTATTCCAGACCACTGCCGAAGATTCCTGAGCCATGATGTACTTTTGCGCCCCATATCCTGTCTATCCTCTATCTTCCCTTCCACTATGAGCTGAAGAAGGGCTTTTTTTCACCAGTGAAGGTGTGACCAAAGTATGCGGCCTTTCTTCTTTTGACAGTGGTCTTTTTTCATTATATTCAGTAACCTTTCGTTGGACACAGCATTATATACGCAGCATTCCCCTGCACAACCACATTTCAAATGCCTCAATTTGATTTATCATGGAGATTTTGAGAGTCCATCCTTCCACTCCATACAACAGCACAGATAATATGTATGCTTTTACAGCTCTCCATCTTGTGCTTAACCTAATAGGTTTTGTAATTTTTAAATTACTCCCCCTTCACAAGTTCTCGTCGTAGAGTTCTGCTGATGGGCGAGTTAGCTTCCTGAAAACCCAAAATCTATCACAACACTATCATTGGTTGATTTGGAAGAACTTGTGACATAGTTTAAAGTACTAAATGTTATCAAATATTAGTATATAACCACTTACCGACTTTTCTATGTCTACCGGTTTCGAGACGTACCCGTCTTTTCGTCAGGACACTAATTAAACCAACATGCAAAACCCACTATACACCTTCACCATAGTTGTTGTACAAAAATATAAAACCAACACGACATGCATTTTAATAAGCACATGCACTGATTAGGACAAACATGCACTGATTAAATTATGAAAATATTATATTTTGTTTGAGAAATAGTTGAAAAAAGGTAGAGGGGATAGAGGGAGGGGTGAGCTTAATAGGTTTAGGGTGACCATTACAGTGGAACATCATATAACGGACTGTAGACGGTAGACATAGAAAAGTCGGTAAGTGGTTACATACAAATATTTCATAACATTTAGTCAAATATTTGACCACAAAGTTAATGCTTTAGGGGTGAAATCCAGTATTTTGTCTACAAACATTTGAACAAACTCAAATATTGTTATGAAACCAACTGGCCCAAGAAGAAGTTTAAAAATTGGAAAATCGTTTTCAGGCGTTGCCTAGTGTGTGAAATAATTCAGTCAGATGAATCTCTTCACAACAATAAAGGTTTCAGCTCTTTAACGTCACTAAAATCAACAAATGGAAGAATTGAAGAAATATGGATGTTACACAATGTGTAGTGGCCACTTAAACCAGCCAATGACAGGTCATAAGCCCTGTAACTGCCTAGACTTCCATATTCCCTTATTTAAGGTATTCTCCATCACTGTTGTAATTTGTTAATATTAATAATAGTTTAAAGTAGTTAGTTTTTATTAAAATTATTTTTATAATTTTTTTCATGCATTTTTGAGAATCTTCACTGTATAATTAAATGCTCTAATTTTTATCACATGTAAGAAAATATTTTTGATATCCAATTTCATATCTTTAGTACTTCCTTCCTCTGCAAGACATTATTTTCTGCTATATAATATAGATAGGTTGTAAATTTTATCAACCTCCTATAACGAGCGTCTTGAGGGTGCGGGGGTGGACCTGGCTTGGACACGCGCTGCGCATGCCTCAGGAGAACCTAAACCCAAGTTGCCTCTTCTTCAAATCTGCCGACTCACGCCGTCCTGGAAGGCTATCGATGACGATCTATCGACTTTATTCGGCGGAACTGAGGGGCGCTGGATTGACATGGGGGGAGGCGAGAGTGGCTGGCTGGGGATAGGGTCTCCTGGCGGCAACTGGTGATGTCCACGTGCTCCACTTAGGAGCGGATGTGGAATAAAAGATGAAGTAAATTAAATAAAAAGTAAATCATCTTGAATACACATTTATTCAATTATATAAGATAACATTTATAACAATCAAATAACATCCAAATAATTAATTATTAAAATTCAGTCACAAGAAGGCACAAACATATTATTACTTTACATTATTTTTAAAAAAAAAATTGTAATAATCTCAGCTTCATTTCTATAAAGTTAATTATCAGTAGCAATAATTGGGCATTGTGCAAACTCAAAGTATCAGATTATTAGCGGTTTAATGACATCTAAAATACTTGTTTATGATAAAGGAAAAAATTTCTGCTTTACTTATATGTAAGCAAAAAATAAGAATATCAAGATAAATCTCACATAGGCACAATCCGTGGGCAGAGGCACACATTCCATAGAGATAAGTAAATACCTTACTAGAATACACAACATAATAATCCAACAAATTTACATTTTAAAAATATGTACATTCAGTTGTTTCACACGACACAATATGTCAAAGACAAGTATTAACTTAATTATCGACATTGCGTTATTATAAGTAACAGGCACTGCTTTGGCAAGAGATAATCGCCAGTGGCTTATTGTATGGATTATAAATTAACAATGTAATGTTTTTTCAACCTAGCCGGACTGAAGGGGGGGATTTGAATTCCCCATAGACCGATTTGGTCAATTTCACTTCATGTATAAGCATTCGGCAAACTAAAAAAAAAAAATACACAAAGGAGTAAAATATGTGTACGCGAAAAAATGAATAAATTATTGCACGGTCATAAACACTTCCGACGTTTTCTTCTCCTGATGCCATATACAAGTAGGGGTCGTTTGGTCCCCCCGTTCGGATCATGTGTAATTTTTTTGATGCTTAGTGAGGGAAAGATTAAGGCAATAACAAAATACGCACTTTGAAATGTCAATACTTCATATTGATAATTATAATCTATATTATTTTTCTGTTTGCCGTTGAATGAAATGTGTATTTACTAATACTAAAAACCATGTATTCTGTTATTTTATTTTCTGTTTTAAATGGGTTGAAATGAAAGCAGCTATGAATTTAAGAAAAATATATAAATGCTACTAAATACATGACATGCGATAGTAATTTGCATAATTTGATTATAGCTTAGCTACAACTAGCTACTGCTATACTTAGCATATTTTTAACACTAAATCGAAGGAAGTTGTTTGGTAAGTACCTATTCCAATATCAATAAACACATACATGTCAGGTATTTAATGATATCGCGTGTATTAAAATGGTCTACTTTGCTCATGTTCGCAGTTTGCTCGAGTATGCCTCTTCTGTTTGGTCTCCACAATATGTCACACATAAAGAAAAGTTTGAGAAAATTCAATGGACATTTCTTAGACATCTTAACTGGAGATGCAGGTATACCGATCTCAATTATATGTCTTCCTGCAAAAAACACCACTTGCTTACTTTAGAAGATCGCCGTCTACTGTTGGACATGGGGGTGCTTCATGACATACTCAGTGGACGCCTTGATAGTCCGGCTCTTTTGTCAGAGTTATCATTAAATGTCCCCGGCTACCGCACCCGTCACACGTCGAGCTCTCTATTTCATGTGCCAGCAGTTCGTACGAACTATGCCCAGAACTCTCCACTTATACGTTTTGCTAGTGAATATAATTTGAACTTTCCCCTTATTGATCCATTTGATTGTAAAAAAATAACATTTAAAATGCGCGTCTTAAAACATTCTTTTTTGTCTTATACTTAGTTTCTATAATAAAGTTTTATTTTATTTTATTAAATTTTATCTCTATTTCTTAATATTTTATATATATTTATATTTTCGATACCTGACACCCTCTTTCCAATATAACACCCACACACCCACCCTCTCACTCACTTACACTCACACAAACACACTAGTATGTATTGTACGTGTATTTAATGTATTTCTGTGGATATCTGTCATTGGTTTTATTCTCTGTATATGTTATTTGTTATATTTGTATTACATGTATTACTGTTGATATCCCCAATAAATAAAATTTAAAAAAAAAATTAAAATAGTTGTCAACTGCTCATCCTGACGAAAATCTATGTGCATGCCACAGCATGTGCGTAGGGATACTAAAACAATATATTATAAAATCGTATGAATGTATGCATCTACTAAATGATATACAATATAACCATTTTTTAGTTGGCATATTACTGTTTGTTTAAACAAATAATAATTATTGATAAATCCAAAATATTGCGCTAGCATTTTTCAACAGAAAGCAGACTACAATTTTTATAATTTATTTAAAATTTCACTTACAATGATAAGGGCCGTACAGTAAGGCATTAAAAAACCACATCTATTATTCAAATATTTATGATTTATCATTCTGAATTTATTTAAAAACATTTACAAGTGAGAAAATACACACATAAATTATGACAAAGTACACTCCTAATTAAATTTAAAATCATCAAAACTGTAAACAAATAACTAATAATCTTTGTTCCGGACGCGCGGGAGTAGAAAGTTCAGGCTAAAGACTTTGTGTTGCGGTCCTAAGAAGAAATGTAATGCTGTAATATTCAATAAATTTGATAAGCGCCGTGGCGCAGTTGGTTAGACGGCCAACTGTGAAACTCGTGTCGCGGGTTCGACTCCCGCCAGTTGCAAGAAAAAAATTTAAGAATTTTTTTTTTCTCAATTGGTCTGAGTGTACTTTTCATAACCTCCTTCCATATGCCCTCTTTTTCACCTGCTGACAAGGCTCTAAATAGAGACTTAGCGGGTTAATCCTTAAAAAAAAAAAAAAAAAAAGTATTTTGAGTTTTGTGTGCCGCGGTTGTAAGCGAAATGGCCCGTCCGGTCGTTGCGCGCCACTATTTACAATCAAATTTAGCTATAATTATT
The DNA here is from genome assembly GCF_059751315.1 of Micrasema longulum. NCBI lineage: Eukaryota > Metazoa > Arthropoda > Insecta > Trichoptera > Brachycentridae > Micrasema > Micrasema longulum. The sequence continues at coordinate 326,753 of NW_028277642.1, read as the reverse complement.
ATTTTGTCTTATTAATCCCATTAAATTTTATATTTATGATTTTTTTAAATGCATACACAAAAAATATTATTTGCCATAACTCGGCATCGGAATTTACCTGGATTTACCTGAATTTACTGCCGCATAACCATTTACCATTTTTTTAAAAAAAGTTATTGCATCTCTCAGTAAATGAAATGACAAAGCACCAAAAAAGTCGATTTAATAACTAGTTAAAAGATCATCCCATAACTGCATTAGGGACATTCTAATATCATAATTTCTGGATGTACATGTCCAATGAATGAACATCTTGCTACGACACACTTTTGTATTCTTCAGAAGCCTATAAATACACACACTAATACGATTTTTTTTCCATGTGTCTATTCTCCTCAACTTAAGTTGCGATAGCTATACCAAAAACATTAAAAATAAAACCTTATTTAAAGGAATACTCCAAAGTAATTTCAAATTAGGTGCCAAAAAATTAAAGATGACTTAAAACTAGAAGATTTTGTGTTTATTACCATTTTTATCAATATTGTTAAAAAGAAGAAGCTAAATAATCAGAATCAAGTTGTGGTAGAACAAGGGCAAACCCCTGACTACAGATTTGGAGTTTACGGCACTACCACAATACCACAATCTAATTTTAAAAAAAAACAATAAATTGAAGATTGCACAATTTTTCTTTCCAGAAATAATTAAAAAAATGATAATAGGGATAAGACTCTTCCTGTTATATTTGTTCCTACTGACTCGTTGAAGCTGCTTCTTTGGCCTTCATGAAGTAAGTGATTATATCAATAGGCAGCGGAAATATGATAGTGGAGTTCTTTTCTGCGGATATGGTGTTGAGTGTCTGTAAAAATCATAGATTATTATTTTGTATATTACGTATAACCAACTGGAACATGCTTTATTCATTCTTTGGTTAAAAACAACATTAATAATGTCTGCCCTTCCAAGCAAGAAGCCAGAATAAACATGATCAAAGTTTTGAGGAAATTGAGGTTTTATGTATTTGGTATTTATGCCGTATTTTTATATCAACTCTTTTTTTTTACATTTTAGAAGTATTTATTAGAGCAAGTTGTTTAGAATGATTCCAAATATTGAACAGGTGTCATAAAAAAACAAATGTTTTAATTTTTGCTAGATACTGCCTTCGTGCTTGGAAAGGCAGTAATGACAAATGCTGAAATAATTCAAGTGTATTAGGTCTTTTAACAATAAAAAAGTTAATTCTTATATTGAGAAAAGGGAAAAAATATTTTTACAAACTCCGATTTTAACAATGTGTGTAAAGTAATTAATCCCTTAAACCAGTGGTCGGTAAACCGCAGCTCTATAGCAACGTGAGTGTGGCTACACAGTGCAAGTTTTACTTTTTATTTGATTTATTTCATCTAGTATATAACAGCATTTATCGATATTATTCCTGGTCGATTACTTTTCTTTCCCATCCTTCCCTTGACCCATCCTTATGGTACCTACTTTACATCAAGATAGAAGATATTCAAAATTAGAAGATTTGGATTTGGAACAAAACTAAACAATATTTTGACATTTCATTAGATTGCATAAACATTCTTGGATTCGTCACGCGTTGTTGTAAACATTGTTACATTTCATAGTGCATTTCATCAACCACTGCCCAAAATTGAAGAACATCCTCATCGTATCAAAGGTAGGTACATATCCATGTTCCTATCCTACCTTCATATATTTCCAACCTTTTACAAAATTTGAATGAAATTTGTTTTTACACTACAGTTGGCTTTTCGTTAACAACATGTCATAAAAAAGAACTTTTAGGGTTATTGCCTTTTGGATTATTGAGAATATTGCAACTGCTGTCATTAAATGCATGGAGAAACATGATATTAAACCTGATAACATTGTTTCAATTTCAACAGATTGGGCTAAAAGTATGACAGGAGTGAGAAAAGGTTTGTCCTTGCGCCGTTCTTATTTATCATATTGATGGATTTTATCTTATGCAAATCAATACCACCTGATTGAGGCATATAAATGAACTCCGCCCTAAAGTTGTGCGACTTGGAGTACACAGACAATGCGGTTCTTCTTGAAAAGTCCGTTGGTGTTGAACTGCAGGAAAACTCTCCTCACCTGGGTCTTAATACTAATACCTAAAAGACTCAGATTATGTGCAACAAATTCTTTCTTGACCCTGATCAGCCTCTAATAATGAGCAGAAGATCGAGAAAGTTGACAGCTTTAAATGCTTAGGAGTTCACATAACTGAGGATAGAAGCATGCACAAAGAGCTCGCAACCCGTCTAGGAATTTCTGGAGCAACTTTCAACATACTGCGTGTTGTCTGGTACTCTAGTCTATACTCGGTGCTGATTATGTAAATGATAATAATAAATACAGATTATTCAACTTTTGTATTATATAATACCAGTACTTCTATATGGGTACGAATCTTGGCACGTAACCAAAGCTTTAAACATCAAACTTCTGGGTTTTGAGAGCAAGTGGTTGAGGAGAATATTGGGCATAAGGTGGTTCCCCCCCCTGCCCTTTTGCTTCGGTTCCGGTGTCCTGGTAGGCTATCAATGACGATCTTCCGTCTTTATCTGGCAGAACTAAGGGACGCGGGATTGACATGGGAGGAGGTGAGAGTGCTGGCTGGCGATAGGATCTCCTGGAGGCAACTGGTGGTCCACATGTTCCTCTTGGGAGTGGATGTGGAAAAAAGAAGAAGAGAAAGGGTTTGGTTTCCATTTCGAAGGCAAAAATTAATCATGAAATACTTGTTGACCATTGCATCATTCATCTAGAAGCGCTTTGCACAGAAATTTCCAGAGGAAATTTACAAAGTTATGAAATTAGAGATCAAAATTGTCAGCACAACTCCACTAAAGCTCTTCATCATCGCCAATTTAAAGAATTTTCAGTCAAAATACACAGATCTTCTGCTGCATAATAAGGTATGTTGGTTTTCAAGAGAAAACTTTTAAAAACTAAAAGAAATTTGGCTGTAAAAAAAATCTTAATTATCGTTGGCTCTTTTGACTAATGAATTTAACATTATTGCAACAGAGAGGGAAAACATTATTGAGAAGGGAATATGGAAGTCTAGGCATTCACAGGGCTTATGACCTGTCATTGGCTGGTTTAAGTGGCCACTTTACACACTGTGTAACATTCATCATTCTGCCTATGTTTTGACATCCACATTTCCTCAACTCTTCCATCTGTTGACTTTTGTGAAGTAAAAGAGCTAAAACCTTCATCCGGCTGAACCAATTCACCTACATGGCAACGCCTGAAAACAATTTTCCATTTTTTTATACTTCTTCTTTTACCAGGTAGTTAATTCAACAATGTTTTGAGTATGTCCAAATGCTTGCAGACTGGCTGAATTTTCGCTTTAGGGAGTTGTTCACATTTAAATTTGTTCCAAATTTGATCTTATCTGATTCCACTTCTAGTGCATTCCTTACCTCATCGTGTAAGACTAATAAGTGTCTACTATAACTTCAATAATTTGTAATACGTTTTCTCTAATTTTATTTGTACAAGTTGTAAAATCAGTAAGTACAAACCCTGATCATCTTATATCATACTTTTGGACAAACTCAAAATATTGATGATCAAATCAACTGGTCCAGAAAGTGTAAAAATTTAAGTTTATTTTCGGGCATTGCCCAGTCGGTGAAATAATTCAGTCAAATGAATCTCTTGAATCTCTGAATCTCTTTTAAGATTTTAGCTCTTTAACTTCCCAAAAATCAACAGATGGAAAATTTAAAGAAAATGGATTTTCAAACATAGATAAAATGATAATGAAGTGGCCACTTAAACCAGCCAATCATAGCATAAGGTCATAAGCCCTGTAAATGCCTAGAATTCCATATAATCTTACCTTAAATGTTCTGCATCTCTGTAGTAATGATATGTTATACCAGTCTGCTTTTGTTTAATTGGAAAATATTGCTTAAAGCAATAAGGCTACCAATGTACATAAATATATCATCATCATTCCCCTTTCCGCACCTAATGGTGCATAGGGTACTGCATCAATACACCAATCGCAGCAAATATTGATCGTTTTTGTTACATGAAGGCAAGGTAATCAATCAGTCTTACACTTCAGGTGCCAGTCCAGGGATTATGAGATATTATATTGTAAAACACAATTTTTAAATAAATATTTCATGTCGACCATGTCCGGAATCGAACCCGAGACATCTTGCATGGTAGGCAAATGCGCTGACCACTACACCACGAGTCGGTCGTAAAAATAAAGTTTGCAAAAAGTTAAATAAAGTTATTGATTACCTGTAAATATCTTAGTTGAAGAGCTGCTGGTGAGTCTCCAATGACTTCTGAAGCTTCCCGCAGAGCCCGCGAAGCCTTCTGTTCCCCTTCAGCGGCGATGACCTTAGCCCGAGCCTCTCTCGCAGCTTCTGCCTCTGCAGCCATGGCACGTTGGAGCTGTACAGGAAGCCTAACATCCTTTCTGAAATAATGAAACCCCTTTGAAATTGATTGATGAAGCTGAACAGGCTTAAATTATATGATTATTTCTACAAATTATATAAAATAAATTATAAAACAGTATGTATTATTTTTTTGTTTTCAAATACCGGTATTTCAAAATATATCATCTATTGCTTAATATACTGTATTGTTACAGAACCTACTCTAAAAGGATTTTTTAGCAGTCAAGCAAAGATTAATAAAACAAAAATATTTTTGAGCATGCCGAAATTAATTAAAAAATATTTCAACAGAGATGAAAACCTTTTTGAGAAGCGATATTGGACAAGGTAAACATATAATTTAATGATTTACCGCAGCCAATAAAAACAAATTCATTTGTTGTACTAATTTGAGAGATGCGAACCTCTACGAATAGGAAATATAGAAGTATATGCATTTACAGGAATTATGTCAAGTAGGTAGGTAGATACATTTAAATAGCGGCGGCAGAAGACAGAAAACACGAGTGACAAGTGACAGCTGACAGCTGGAAACAGTGTTGCCAGTTTCTCAATGCAACTCCATATTATAAAATATAAAATGATGGAATTGTGTCGACGGGTGTGGAGATATGCAGATCAAAATTGGTTGGAACATCACGGATGACTTGTTTTCGATGACGTGAATAGATTTGTCGGGTAAGATGGAATCTCAACGTATAGTAATGAATTGTTGGATCATATAAGAAAGCTCTTGTGTCAGTCTGGGTTTTTATCTTTCATCCATCTGATTTTATTCTTGTAAGTGTTTCCCCAAATAAGGGCTGCCGGCTGCATAAACAATTACAGGGAGAATAATGACTTTGTATATTTACATGCATGTCTTTATGAATGAAAGGGTGACACTTTAATCCACCTAGTTTGATAGACAAATAACCGGTTTTATCACACTTGGACAGGGTAAGATTGGTATATTTTTTACGAAATAATACTTTTTGCATGGTTTTAAAATTTAAGTACAAGGTATTTTTTCCTCTGCGTCATTCCATTGTTTCTGAAGCGTAAGACTTATCATCGTACCTTCTTATCACAAATACAAATTATCACCGGTACGCTGAAATTAGAGTATCAATGCAGTGCCCTATGCACCATCAAATGTGGGTAAGACCCACTGGTAAGGGAATAATGATGATGAAATTTGTATAACGTTCACGTGTTCAATACTAATATATTTACCTACACACACAAAGACGTGATCATTTTTCGATATTCTTTAATTGTTTTTTTTTTTTTTTGAAAAATGAGTTTTTTGGTGTTAAATATTCGTAAGGCTTGCTAACCCGAAGGTTTTAAATTTTAATTGCCCTCTTGAATCAATAAAGGTAATAAGATTTTTTTCTAAAATCCTAGAACAAACACAAAAAAGATTAAATAAGTACGAATTTCGGGTCACATATATTTATTTGTATTGTAATATTTCCAAACTGTGATCACGGCTGTAATAAAAATATTAACAATGAATGAGTGTTTATTTTCAATAAAATATACAATAACACCTTTTTTATGTAAATTTTAAAATGGTAGGTAACTGATCAGGTAGTCCATATTAGGTATATTATCCGCTTAAATGTTTTGGTTGATATTCCTACACTCCCTTGAAATAACAATATTTTACTGGATACCTGCGCTGCTATTCCGAACGCTCTCGCGGCCGTAAAAAACACTTTTATTTAGCATATTTTGTAGTAAACAAGTGAGATAAAAGTTTAAAAGCGAGAGAATTTGGAATAGCAGCATATTAGAGCCAGGAATAAAGTTTAAGCATTTACTAATAAAAGTTTCAGCTGTAGGTTTTACCTTCCAAAAATAAACAGAAAGATATATCGCTCAGTTTACCCATAAGTTGGCTCCTGCAATGGTAGCCAAAACGTCGGAACAAATCCAACACACACGTTATCACTCAAAAAATAAACATATTGAGGACATAATTTAATCAAAATAAATGTGTTCTTGAATATAATACGCAGAGTAACCAATGCCATCATAAATTCTGTAAATTATTATACATCAAAGTACAGTTGTTTTCTTAAGCAAATATTTTTTTTTTTTTTTTACTATATTTTGAATTTGTGCTAAAAAAAAAAACTATATTTTCATTCTGCCTACTACCTTTATTTATTTTTTTCTATGAATTGATTACTGTTTTTATCTTTTGACTACTAGAATGGGGTAAATAATTTTAGTTAGACATTCAAAGCAACTGTAACTTTTATTTTTATAATAAATAAGAATTAATTTACATTGAAAATGTCAGCGAACAATTCATTCAGTTTTTATTTTTATTAAAATAAATAATTTAAAAGTAAAACTGTTTTTAAATATACTGAGTTATAAGCATAAAATAATGTAGGGTGTTTATTCAGCGACCTTAATTTGTGTTTTAATAGTTGAGAAAAAAGTGTTCATTATTAGAAATATTTAAAAAATGCGAGATGTTGTATTTCAACTCAACACAGGGCTCTTAGCTTAAAAAGTCAGGGATACGTATTTTTTTTTGTAATACCTACCTATGTACCTACTTAAAAAAAAGGTAAATTGAAATTTTTATCGAGTAAGCACGCAAATGGTTTAAATATTGTTCATACTACTATCAATATTGCAACAAAGATGATATAAACATTTATTCTGCTTTGGATTCGTTGAAAATATTACATACAGTTTCATCATCATCATTCCCTTTCCGCACGTAATGGTGCATAGAGCACTGCTTTGGTACACCAATCGTAGCGCATCTTGATAATTTTTTGTTACATTAAGGTAAGATGATCAGTTTCACGCTTCAGGTACCAGTCTAGGGACTATAAAATATTGTAGTGTACCCTTTAAAGTAAAAACTTCATGTCAACCATGTCGCGAATCAAACCCGAGACCTCTTGCATGGTAGACAAACGCACTGACCATTACGCCACTAGGTCAACTAAACATATAGTTTAAAATTGAAAAAATGTTGTGTTCATATAAAATGAGGGAAAAGCGTGGTATGAAAAAAAACTTAATTTTATAAAAAAGTATGTTATTTTATTAGAAAGCTGTCTATCCTTTCTGAAGTAATCCATTGCTTTTTGATGACTAAGGGTTTATTGAATAATATTTGCATTACAAAATTGTTACATTTCACACAAATTTCAAATAATTTATTGATTTTCAGCTGGCAACACTGACGAAACGTCGTTTTCAATTTTCAATAGAAAATCCGGTAAATCCGAAAATCGAAAATCTTGCTTTTGCAATTTGCAGCAGTGGCTCCAGTGCACAATCGCAATGCCATTATAAATTATAATATATCACAATGTCATATATATGATTTTGTGCCAGCCTTTTTTGCCGTATACCTGTTATTGGCAAGTTGATTTTATCAAATCTGGCGATTAAAGTGTTCATTACTCATTTTTGTTACAGTAGAAGCGAGTAGAAGACAGTATTGTTTGATTGTGCGAGTGTTTATTTTGTTCAAAATGATTTCCGGACAAATACTCTGTCGTGAAAATTCCAAATGGCCATTTGACCATGAGCGTAATACATCGGATGTTTCATCTTCGAGTGATCCGTCACATCAGGACGACCAGGAACATTTCGAGAAATATTCATTGTTTAGCCATTACAATTTGACAGGCAATGTTTTTAGTAACTTGCACACAATAAACCTTTCCAGCAATGGATTACTTCTGCTTCCCATCGAGTTTGGTTGTCTAGTGACATTGAAAGAATGTTATTTATCGTTTAATCGTTTCGTAACCTTGCCATGCACTTTTGAAAACTTCGAACGGCTGACCATCTTGCATCTAAATAGTAACCAAATAACAAATATGCCATCCATGATGAAAATGAGTCAACTCCAAGAATTAGATTTGTATGATAATGAGTTGAAAAATTTTCCGCGCCTCCCATCAAGTGTCAAGTTTTTGGATATTGCTCAAAATTTGAGAGAGCTTCCAGATGATGATGATTACTTTATGAAAATGGATAACTTGAGAAATAAGCGTGGATACGAGGAGAGGATTTGCTATGGGTTGGTATCATCATCATCATTTTCTTTTCTGCACCTAATGGTGCATAGGGTACTGCATCAATCAAAGTGAATCTCTATATTTTTTTGTTACAAGAAGGCAGGATGATCCGTGAACAGTTTCTATAAACTGACTCGCTCACCGTCTCTTCTGCACACGATCACCTCTCCTATAAGTTACTCGGCCGACTAACAAAGCGGGTGATTTGGCCGAGTACTCTGCAGGTGTAATTCCCGCTGAAGAGACGGACAAAATACAACTCTAGTATGCCTACGAAATATGTATGTTTACTTGGTCCACCGACAAGCTCAAACACGTTAACATAGGTTTATTAAACATTTGAGCGCACTGTATGGTCCATTCAAATCTTTAATAACCTTTGCTTTAGGGACAAAGTGCATATCGTTTAAGACAAAGAAGTACTAGAATATGATTTATTTTCAACTTCTTTTCTCTCGCTTAAACAATTTACGCTTTGACTCTTATAGCATTTAAAATTTCCGCCAATGATATTAAAGATGACATCATGTGTATGGGATCCACGTGTTGTAATTTATTTTTCCACACCCATTTTGATAACGCCATAAAAAAGGCTTCATGTGCGCTTGGCTTTGTGATGCATATCTCTTACCTCATTCACCATGGCAAAGACTTAATTTTTTTACTATGCATTTATGCGAAGCAATTGAGAATATACATCTTAATTATGGAATACTACATACAAAGTGCAGATATTACAAATGAAAATATACAAAAAAATTGTCATGTACGCAACAGTCCCGTTGAGCCAAATTTCCGGATCAATCGAACCACCAAAATCTTCCATATTCTATACTGCTTTCATACAGTAACCGCCGCTGGTGCATGGACTGCACACTAGCATTCGGACGGTGCCGTGTGAGAACTCGTAGCGTTGACTCGGATGTTTGAAGACCTCATGGTGTACCTTCAACTGAGCTGAGCTGCTTCTCATTAAAGGCCTCAGAGATCGAGCTGGAAAGCAGCGTTCTTCTCATTTGCTTCATATGAAGAAAAAGAAAATATTACATTTTTTTACTTCCTCGATTTAGTTTTGTATTCAATCATGCAGGAATGTGTTTTTAGATATTACATATTTTTATTCATTCTATGCCATACATTTGTGCTATGTACATATTTTCCGGTTTAAACAAATTTTTGTTTAATCGAAACCTCATCGGTCCCATTAAATTCGGTTAAACGGTACTGTTGTGTATATGTGTTTCCGTTCAAAAATTGACTTTAAATCTGATCAACATCTTCCAATATCTATAAAACGTTATCTTCTGGCTCTGCAAAAAAATATTTGTAAAAAAACTGATCTATTTTTTTTGTTTAAAATAGTCTCTGGTTCAGTAGACTCCTGAATTCCTGTCCAAACTCTCCATTAATTTTCCTCTAAAAGTTCTCAGAACTAACCCTCTTTTTCATACTCCTATTATTTCGAAAATCGTATTTATGGCGAACTAATATTGATTGTAATACAATTACAGAATCTATTTATACATATTTATATTAATTTGTATGCGAATAATCATGATAACATGCGGCATTTACTTTCTGAGTAATATGACTTTTTTTTCTTTTAGATTTAGCTTACTGCTTTTACTATTATTTTTGAGAATATATTATTTTACTGTGGTGCTACCTGTGAAAACCTGTGGTTGGTTTATTTGTTTTTTTATTTTTTATTTATATATAATGTAGCTGTTGGTTATCTAAATAAAGAATAAAAAAATTATAACCAATGTTTAATGTAATATGATATGATGTATTATAACTAAAATGAATTGTTTTTAGGAACAACTTCCTGCAACCAAAACAACAGTTTATAGTGTTGTGTTTATATGGTAGAATTGAATTTTTGCTAATAAGACGTATCCAAAATTAAAAACAGTAGATATATTGATTTATTTTCTAAAAATATAATACACAACGCGTTGTCTTGTTGGGACCTTTCCAACAATTGAAAACGTCAAACGTAATCATTCTAATAATTTGTAAATACATGTAACTTGTTTTCGGCCAATATTACCATGTTTTGGTAAAAAGCCTAAATAAAGAAGAAGAAAAAAACCCTGTGTTCATAAAATAAGAAGTTGACTTTATATTCTTCATGACTTATTTTTGAGTCCAAATGTAATGTGTTCAAAATACAACCAGGTGTTTTTGCTTAATGGCAGGTTTAATTGTGAAAAAGAAAGTTGAGTGGAGATTAGTCCGCCTCGTGGTTTAGTGGTTGGCACGTTTGGCTCCCATGCCCAAGGTCCTGGGTTTGATTTTGCATGATCTGCATGGAATATCTGTTTAATGAATGGTTTTCCACTCCAATATTTTATAGTCCTTGGACCAACCTTGCATGAAAAAAAAATTCCCGCGTATTATTTTGGAAGGAATGGAGAGGACATGAACTATGATTTGGCATTGTCCCTTATGGGAGACGACCACCGTTAGAACACCTTCATAAAATTATTATTATCAAATTAGGGGCTGGCAGCTATCAGCTGATATGACCCCTATTTCACTACCTATATAAATATTTGTTTTTAAATATATTAACAGATGGTTCTGTAACTATTTTTTAAGGCGAACCATTCCACGCATCCACAGATCTTCTGTTGATAAAATGTTTAGCTGGATTGAAGTTGAACTTCGGCTTCTCTAATTTCATAAAATGTCCTCTCAGTTGCGTATTCCGGCTAAATGGTAAAAAAAAACTAATCAGAAACTGGATTGAGAGATGCATTTCGTTTCCGTGTGTGGGACAATTTGGCTTTACAGAGGATACCATCTGCCTGACTTGTAACTGGGATAGGAATGCTTGGGTGAAATATGCCTGTCTACTATTTCTGTACATTTCTGGTGTCTGACAACGCCTGGTGTCCAATGTTTTGGTTAAATTAAAGGCTAGGGTTTGTCCAAGAGAGCTTTTCGGGAAACTTTAAAGTTACCTTGAAAATTGCTCCACGATGATAGTCCTTGGGTCTGTTAAGGTCAAGAAATCAATATTGAACGGATGCCTACAGGGTTCTGTCCTGAGGCTATCCCTCTTGAACGTGATATTTGATGACTTGCTGCTACTGCCCTTCCCTGATGGATGTGACTGTATTGCTTATGCAGATGACGCCCTACAGTAGAAAGGGCTTATGACCAAGGGCACAGGGGCATTGTTTATGGTGTTGGAATGGGGTTTTAGAAATAAACTAACCCTTTCACCGTAAAGAGTAGTCTAGACAGAACAAGGTATCCATGCATCAGGATGGGGGGCCAGGAAGTTTGGTTCTTTAGGGAGGTAAGATACCTCGGCGTTCAGCTGGATACAACAGATTCGTTTCTGGTGCATGCAAAATCGATTTCTAGGAAAGCCTAGTCCCTCTTTATGAAAGTGAGAAGGATAAGCAGAGCAAAATGTGATATTAAATGTGCCGGAGTCTACGCTCTATAGGGGGACTTACATAGCGCAGCTGACATACACTGCAGCAGTGCGGGTGCACAGGCTATCTTTGGGGAATGTGCATAGAACCCAGTTGGCAAAGGCTACCTTTGTTAGCTATGACTGGTGCCTACAGGACACTGGCTGTCCTACCTGTTTTAGCTGGAGAACTTCCCGCAGATCTTGAGGTGATGGAATCTATGGTGGTGAAATTACTATAAATGAGTGAGGTGGTGGATTACTTTTACACAATGTTACAGTTCCGAAAAAAAGAAAAACTAACTCCCTTGATTCGACGAATAGAGATGATGTAAAGGTCTGGCAGAATAGATGGGACGCTGTGATCACGGGAAGGTGAATATACTTTTTCTTCCCAGACATCTCGATGAGACTAAAGATGGGTACAAGTTGCATGGAACACATTGTTTAGATGCCAACAGGACATGGCGAGTTTGGCGGAAACTTTTTGATTTGGGACTAGTACATTGTCCTGTGTGTGCCTGCGGTGAACTCTGTCAAACAACGTCCCATATTCTGTGGGACTGCCCACTCCTGGACATGGAGAGGGGCATAATGGTTTGTAGTCTGAGTGATGAGTGCTGAGACCTGTTTTGTGTACTTGAGGGTTTTTTCTTTGTTTGTCAATGGGTGGGTAGAAAGGTGGGACTGGTTGGGGGCCCCCCGATCTCAACCGAGGCAACCCCCGACCTACTGTACCTGTAGATAGCAGATATAGAAGAGGAATGGACCCATTTTTATCCTGATATAAGGGATGGTGGGGGAAATGAATCGTTCACTAAACAGGAGTCGCCGGGCATGTCTGGGACCTGAAGTTTTTGATGGCTGAAGTTTTTGATGGATTTGAGTGTCCTTGTCAGTGGACATCTTATGCTGAGGACTTCCCTCAGTGCAGGGTAGTCTCCCTTATGGCTTTCGCCTGATGAGGTTATATTCTTCGACAATTACAGCTTTGGTAGGTATGATTAGTGGCAAAAGTTGATTTGCAGAAGTCTGTTGTTATTGGGTGCGTTCCGGTGACCGGCCTTGACGGTCACCTGGGGGCGTAAAGGGATTTCAGAGAGTAGATACTACCATTTTCTATCACTGTTGACTGCTTTCAATGTTATAGTGTAGTCAGGTCAAGTTTTCGAAGCCTTATATGAAAGTCTACACAAAGCATGTGGTATCTTGGTGAAACGTCTTCACGCTCACTCTAGCATGTCGATGTCTTTTCTTAAACACGGATTCCATACCTGGAAAGCGTATTCAATTAAAGGCTTTATATAAATTTGTAGCAATAGACCAGAATTAATTACGATGAAGGCTTTTCTAATCAGGAACATCGGTGTGTTTGCTCTCTTAGCTATTGTCACGCCATTTAAATCCAACACCCCCAAATCTTTTTGTTCATCAACTGGAGTTAATAGAGTGTTATCCAGGTAATATTTAATTTTAGGATTTTTCTTGCCAATATGTAAACCTCTACATTTAATTAAATACCATATGAACAATGTATAGCCAGTTAAGTAGAGGCCGCTGAGGATTGAAATGAATATAGATGGAGATACTACTGTTTGCTACGAAACAATACAGTATAATTTATTTATGTATTAAATATGCGCTAAACATTCTCTACGGCCGCGATAGCATTCAGAATAGCAGCGTATGAGTTTGAAACATCAGAAGAAAAAAATAATTACAAATTATCGCTGATTCTCTGCATTTGGAGTACCAATGCAGTGCCCTATGCACCATTAGATAGGGATATGAAAATATATATACGATATTTTTATTTTTGGATACTGTTTTGTACTAATTCCAATATTTTATGAAAAACTAGATTGATAGCGCCTTTGAGATTTTGTATAAACATAAAAACGATTTATTCTTCATTATAATCGCTTGATGTTTTTTGTTTGTTTTTATTTGCAGGAAAGCGATCATTTCCTCAATAGAAACATCAGTTGAATCTGGATCATCGGTTGGTAAGTGCAATACTGTTACTAATTTTTTAACAATATTTTTACCACTTTATAGTTTGCCCGAACGTGGAGTCCTTTCTATAGTGATGAGCCCGAGCCTCGTTCGGGCTAATAATTTCCACTTGCTGGAAGTGTTTCTCCCGAGTTCGTTTCTCAAATCTCATTTTAACTTGTTTTCTTTTAGCGGTATATATTTAGTCATTCACTTATTCAATTTTTAGGCACTTATTTTTCACAGAAATCTAATTGTTAAGTTTTTAGTGAGTGAAGTGATCTCTGAAACCAGCCAATGAAAGATCATATGCCTTGAAATATATGTCAGTCTCGATAACACCCTTGGGGTAACCTATGTTACGCACACCAAGACATTTTTCATGATAGGAAATGGAGGCCTTAAATATAAAATACTAGTACATTTTGAATTCGTTACATGACCAGTTCAGTAAAAGATTCAATATAGTCTACAGTAATTTGAAATGAAACGGTCTCAAATGGATACGATGTGATGATTTGGAGTTTCAACCTTCAGAATTTTAAGACAGCATCTAGGTTTAAGATTTTGTCATCTTGAGGCCGAAGCTCACAATCTAGAAAGATATCGTTAAGAGAATAAAGAAGAGTGCCACTACCTTTATTTTTAATACTCGGAACCAATCGCCGAAGGAGAGAGGAAAGATTGGCACTCAGAAAAATCCAGCGGCTTGACTCACAATATTTCCCTCAACGTACTTTTCTAACACCTTATTCTTGGCGTTGAATAATATTAAAACAAACAAATTAAACCGACTGAACGATAAAGTTTGTAACGCTCGCTTATGTTTAGAATGTACAAATTACCAACCTTCAATTGAAGATTTAGGAAATGCAATTCAGCAACAAAAAAGTTACTAACGTAAATAATTATTTGTTTTTGCTTTTTAATAAAAGAGTAAATAAATAGCTCAAAAACAAAACCTTCATTTACTAGATCTGTAAAAATTACTAATATTCCTAGATGTGACAGCACCTGGGTAAAGCCAGGGTTTTTCAGAATTTTGACACGGCAAGCTAAAAAGGTTACCACCCATCACTGCCCTAGAGAATGAAGTTGTGTTTTTGTCTACAAACATTTGTACTCAAGTAGTTAAACTTGTCCAAATATTTGTAGACAAGCACTGTGTTTTTTAATTCCTCTAGGGAGCTTATCGAGATTGTCATTTTTCTACATTGAAAGCCTCCTCCAGTTACCTGGATCAGTTCTTGAGGTCTTGTGGCCTCTTTTTAGGTCTGCTCATTGCAGAAACAAATTTTAAGCTTAAATAATTGGATAATTCCTTTAAAAAAAAAAAAAATTGTTTATAAAATATTCTCTCACAATGTGCCTAAACAAATGTGTGGGTAAACACGAAGAGACGCCAATCCACTCAGTATTGACTCGTGGGTTCTGTGCCTTGACCGCAGCATTCTTCTTCAACACCACATTCCGAATATGTCAATCGTCTCCCGCTCCCTGGCCTTCAGTATCCATGTCTCTGTAATAGAAGACACTTAACACTGGGGATTCGACCAGCCTCACTTTGATATCTCTTGTAATGTCAAGACGACTCATCGTGTTCTTTGCCAGCTGAATGCTGACAATAACAAGGAGCACAAATACACAGGCTTAATGTTGGCAGGCTGGATGGTCGGCGTCCTCCAGCCCCGCCCTGCAATCGATCATGATCTTGGTTCAGACTCGATTCATTTTCTGGCCAACGCACGCATAAACAATTATTTTTGATGATTTCAATGGACTATACTTGATTATGACTAGTTATAATAATTAAGTAAATTAACAACTTTCAGCTTATGTGTACAAATAAATAACAAAAATAAAATATCTTTAATAAAATAAGAAACATTTGGTTCATAAATTTTTGTGTTTGTCCAGGCAGTTTTTAAACTCAATAATCAAATGTGCACTGACTTTCTCGGGGAGGCTATTATTTGATCTACAACTCTTTGTTAAGAAGAATTCCCCGGGGTTGGATGTAAAAGAGGTAGAGTTTTACTTCAGTTATTAGGTATATACTAAATGAATGTCGTTTTATTAAATAAAACAAAAAAATCATGTTAAAACATTTGTTTTTTATTAAATTATTCTAAATATAATTAATTGCCTACCAAGGATATAAATTTCTCATGTCTGTCAATTGTTCAAATCCGTTATAATTGTTTTTTATTGCAGTTGTCTAACATGTCACCTATCACTTAACATAAATATGTTCATGATTTTAGTTGTGGAGTTTTTTTTTAAATTCTCATATTCCATAAAATTTTCTATAAATTGTTCATTTGGTGTCATGGTAAAATAAAGGGCAAAACATATATAATGAATACGGGAAGATGTGCACCACAGATTTCACAAAATACATTTTAACTAATCGACAGACAAAGTTCAACTGACCATCAAAGTTGGACTTTTAAAATACGACATTCATTTCGAATATACCTAAAACCTCTTAGGTGGCGGTTGTTATTTATAGCGGTAAACATTGGTTCCGGCTTCGGTAAATTATATAAGCTTCTTACTCATGCATACACTCACACCTGCTCTTACACTACATTCACATTATTCACTAATCGATTGTCCAGCTCATTAGTCAAGACAAGTTCCAAATGAGATTTAAGTACAATGTTTTGAGTATGTTCAAATGTTTGCAGACAGGCTAGATTTCCTTCCTAGGGAGTTATTTAGATCTAAATTTATTGCAACAGAGAGGGAAATATTTCCGAGAAAGGAATATAGAAGACTAGGGATTTACAGGGCTTATGACATTAGCTTGTTTAAGTGGCCACTTTACACACTGTGTAGCATTCACCATTCTGCCTATGTTTGTTGTAAACATCCACATTTCCTCAACTCTTCCATCTGTCTACTTTTGTGAAATGAAAGAGCTGAAACCGTTATCATGTGGGTGAGATTCATCTGGCTGAACCAATTCATCTACTAAGCAACGTCTGAAAACAATTTTTCAATTGTTATACCTCTTTTACCAGTTAATTCAACAATTTTTTTAGTACATATATCCAAATGTTAAACCAGTCAATGACAGGTCATAAGCTCTGTGAATGCTTAAACTTCCATATTTCCTTCTCAAAAATGTTTCCCTCTCTGCTGCATTAAATTTATAGATTAAAGTATGTTGGGGTCAATGTTCATGACGTTTGGAAGGATTGCGGTAGTGTTGTGATGCTGCCTGGTTAAATTTCGATTAAAAATAGGGTGTCGATATTTACAAATGACTGTGCATAAGATCTTTGCGGTGTTATTATTGTTCATTCCGCAATCATGGAAGAAACAGATTATTATCCCAATACCTAAGCCAGGAAAAACCCAGATTTAGGTAGTTCATATCGCCCGATCGCTTTATCGTCTCGTTTATTAAAACTGTTCGAACATATGATAAAAAACAGAATTGACTGGTTTTTAGAACATAATCATCTTTTACACAAATCTCAGTTTGGTTTCAGGAGAGGTAAGTCATGTCTTGACAACTTAAGTATTCTCACTACGGATGTTCGATTAGGCTTCATAAAACAACTATTCACAGTTGCAGTATTTCTAGACATAGTCTCAGCTTTCGATAATGTTCAAAGTCCTATTTTAGAAAACAAATTAATAAGACTAGGTATCCCAAATAGAATTTTCAGAGTCATTCATAATATTCTATCGGAGCGATATATCCTTATAAATATTGATGATTCTCAAGTCATTTCCAGAAAAATCTGGAAAGGGCTTACCGCAAGGGTCAGTTTTAAGTTCGATTCTTTTCAACATTTTTTGTTTTGATCTTGGAAATATTCTGGGCATTTGATGTAACATCTTGCAGTATGCGGATGATTTAGTTTTATATTCTGCCGAAAAAATTTCCTTTCTCTCACGGATACCATGACACTATCTATTGATATCTTGAATGAATGGTTGAACTCCAATGGTCTCAAATTATCCCTTGAAAAAGGCCAAATAAGTGATTTTCTCCAAAAAACACTAAATCCCAAATATAAAGCTTTATTCTAACTCTGTTATGATCCCTGTTTCCAACCGTGCCAAGTTCTTAGGTCTTATTTTAGACAGAAAACTCTCAAAATGCAAACAGAGACTGCATCCCAAGAGTCGTTTCCAGAGTTTGGTGGGGTCTCACCCTAAGACAATGAAATTGTTTTATAAAATCTTAATTAGGAGCATATTAGACTATGGCAGTTTTTTATGGGACCCTTTTCCTAAATATTTAAATCTTAAACTTGAAAGGGATTCAGTCCAAGTGTCTGAGATTAATCACAGGAGCGATGGGCTCATCTCCAATATATGCTTTGCAAGCAGAATGTTTCGAGATGCCATTAAATTTAAGACGACAAATGATGTCAGATCGATTTCTTACCAAAAGATCCAAAATAATTGATTACTTGCTTCCTGAAAAACTGATTAACCTTAAAAATGATTGTGTTTCTTTTCTCTCTGAGAAATCAATACCTCCCCTTTGTAGAAGTTTAGACTGTTATTTCCAAGAATCTCCCAATCAAAAACGTTAAAAATCTTACCTTGTATTTAATTCCATAAAAAGCCATTACATTTAAACCAAATTGCATCCTTAACATAGGCCTATGGAAATATTCTTGGGATTAACCCACTGGTACCAATCAATTATTTAATGAAATCATTACTGGCAATCATCTTAAATTTTTTACTGATGGGTCAAAAACCCTGAATTGGATTTCAGTTTGGGTTCCATAGTCCTCCCTCAAATTGGCCATTCACACCAATTTTTACTTCCTAGCCCCTCTTCACTATTTACGGCTAAATGTTATGCTCTAAATGAAGCTCTTAAGTTATGTAAAAATCTGGTACAAAAAAAGTCATTATATTTTCGGACTCCCTTAGTTCCATTCAATTGATATCTGGAAACCTGACCAAATTCTTTGACAACCAAATTGTTTGCTCTATGAAAGAAGACCTTCTTGATCTCATGAACGATGGAATGGAGGTAATAATTGCTTGGGTTCCATCACACCGTGGAATCTCGGGAAACGGCGAAATATAAAATAAACAGCGAAAGAACAGCTAAAAATATTTATATTGCAAATGTTGATGGATGCAGAAATAAAGGAAGACCAAGAACCTACTGAGTACCTACTTATCAATAAAAAGTATTTTTTCTTCTATCCGAACAGTTTTTTGCCCGCTTTCACGACACAATCTGGCATTTTTCTTTTCATTTATTTTGTTTTAGACTTAAATGTCAAGCTTAACTTAAAACACGGCTGGCGGTTAAAGAATGACTAAATTCGCATTGGGCGTTGAGTTGAGTTGAGTGCCCAAATTTTGGAAGGCTCAGGGTAAAACGCGGTCTGCCTTTTCTTTAATAACACGTATTCCCGTATTTTATCCTTGGATTATGGCACTAGAACAGTGATTTTTTCACAATATTGATTTGAGCACGACGAGGCCTCTTAGCCAATCACATGAGGAAATAAAACGAAAAATTAACCCTTATTACGAATATATAAATGGCTCAAAAAAGACATAAATAAATATGTGTCCTCATTTACGAAAAAACATTTGTTCAACCAGCTAATAGCAGGCAAGCTAACGTTTGGGCAGGACAATGTCTGTCGGGTCCGCTAGTTTATTTATAAAAATGCTTAGCCGCATATTTAGTGCTTTAAATGAATGTAAATTATATTAGTCAATTGTTTTTATTTTGTTTAATATATTACCTATTGTTCCGGTCATTTGTTTCTGCTGCCTTTGTGTGGTATTTTTTTTTATTGTTTTCTGACCGCTCAATACTATTCATTTATAGTATTTGTATACAATACCATAACCACATGCCTTTTATATTTAGAAGAAAACCAAATTTGTATTATACTAGAAACGGGAATATCACCACTAACGGCAAGGGCCCTTCGGGTGTGAGATGTGGAAGCAGGGAGTTTTTATCCTGCCAGCACCTCTTACCCCGCACGCCACGAACGTGGCCTCCGACAGTATGTAGTAGATTCACTATTCAGATAGTTGTAAAAAACTTCTACATAAATAAATGGTGGTATTACTTGGGTCATTTCAAAATCATTCATAAATGTCGTACAAATAAAACAGACATTTAGCCAATGTACTTAATCACTAATTCAGACACAAATAAACAAAATTAGATTTAAGTTAATCATTTAAATAGTTCAATAAATGTCAGTTATTATTTGCATATTATAGCCACTCACCGATTTTTCTGTCTATGTTTCATCAGGACACTAATTCATTAACATGCAAAATTTACACATTACACATACACTTTCACCATAGTAGTTGCACAAAAATTTAAAAGCAACATGCTGATAGGACCCATATTTTTAGAAGCCAACACCAACATGTACTGTGTTGGGTTCTAATAAGTGGTTACTTATTTACAAATATTTATTAACATTTATTGAAATTTTGACCACAATTTTAACGCTTTAAATAGTTATTTTCTTTCTTTCTCTAAACTTATAAATTGGAAATTTCTGACTTTTGAACTGGTCAATCATTATATCTAGATGATCACTTCTTTTTACTCTCACACATCATACATAATTAATATTAACTGTGATGTCTTCACTGGCTTAGTAGCTGTACGGTGTAGTTTGTGTTTTTATAAAATGTTCTATTACAAGCTGTGATAAGATGCCCCTGAAAATTGTATGGTTTTTTAAATGTAAAGTTCTGACTTTGCAGTTAGGCCAAATTGCGTACATGTAAATTATTGATAAAACAATATAATGTTTTTAATTATTTTTTTGTTATTCCGATAGATGATGAAGAAGAAGAATGGGAGGACTATAGTTGGGACCAATCAGACAAAGCATCCGCAAGGCTTAACGAAGTTGACATTTGGAATGCCTTTGATCAAAATTTTGAATGTATGATGTGTGAATCTGATGAGATGAATAGTCAAGAAGAACCCACTCCTTCAAATTCAGACGACCAACCTACCAAATCAGATTATAAATATCCCAAATTACCAGTTTCTCACTGGCAGTTCGAAGATGACTATTTACTGTAGAAAGGAGTATTTACAAGTAATACATAAATATGTTATACAGTGGCTTGCCTAATTGTCAGCCCAAGAGTTTGCCAGCTTAATCTGTTTCCTTAAAATTCATTTCTATGATTGTTATAGATGTGATAAATTATGTCTTTTAATTTTACATCTATCAGATTTTGTTAGG
The DNA here is from genome assembly GCF_059751315.1 of Micrasema longulum. Taxonomy (NCBI): domain Eukaryota; kingdom Metazoa; phylum Arthropoda; class Insecta; order Trichoptera; family Brachycentridae; genus Micrasema; species Micrasema longulum. Next base: position 305,590 of record NW_028277642.1, on the reverse strand, counting down.
TTGTGTTCTCAATTTTTTTACTAGACTGAATTTTCATATTTCTGTTTTATTTTATTTGAAGTGTTAGATTTTTGAAGAAGAATACTTTAAAAATGTTAAAACACATGTGTCATATAAAAATGTTATAAATGTTTCCTTAAAAATAAATTCTATAATTGTTATAGATGTTCTTTGATGTGGTAAATTATGAAACTATGAAATTATGAAAATTATAAGTAAGCAAAGTTGTTAGGTACATATTGTGTTCCCGATTTTTTTTCTAGAAATATATTTTATCTGTTTTAAGATTAACTAATAATTTGTTTTTTTTTATTTTAGAAAAAATATATATTTGCGTTCTTATGATTTACGTAAATATTTCATTTTTAAGGGTCATTTTCAACAAGTTATAAATAACTCACTATTAGAAAATGAGAATTAAGTTGGGGTAGAGTGGGATTTGAACCACGGACTTTTGATTAGTGAGTCCGAGACACTAACCACTGTATCACAACCCGATTCATTTATTTAATTAGTTTATTTTAATAAGTGATTGTTGATTATTTCTTTAATTTAATTTGTTAGATTATTAAAAAAGAATATTTTAAAAATGTGGTTGAAACACATATAATGATGTAATAAATGTTTCCTTAAAAATAATTTCCATAATTGTTGTAGATGTTCCTTGATATGATTAATTATGTCTTTTAATGTTGCATTTTGATTCATTAATTATAATTAACATATTTGGAAAGCTATGGTTTCCTAAGGAAGCGGTGCAGTTATCTAGCGGCCATGATATGCTGTGATGCGGTGGGCATAAAAAGACCGCCGCCTTGGCGGTGGTCAGAGATGTCAACTTAAGGGGAGCGGTGCCTAATTTAGTGGCCGTGATTACCTAATTGGCGGAATAAGGGAGAAAATGGACAATCTAAGAACAAAACATACTAAGCTTTATAAGTAGGCATATTTTGAAGATGAGGAATCATCGCAAGTAAAAGACTATCATTTAGAGGAGAGTGAGATGTTTAAAAATCATGCCACGGAGTGTGCATTTCAAGGTTCAGTGCAAATTTCAAATTGTTCACAATTTTCTTACAATACCAATAAAAATTTCGTCATTTGTGATCAAGTCAAGTTTGCACTCATTTTCAGACACAAAAATATTCACCGCTACACGTAAAAAAACATTTCCAAACTGTTTGTACTACTATGACAGTCGTCCTGCAAATGACGGCACCGCTGTTTGACATTCTGCTCACAATCAGCCCTCTATAGGAAACATGCTTTATCTGGTTTGTACATGCAATGTCTTAATGATGTCATCCACTGCTACATGACGGTCGCTAGATGACAGCACAACTCTCTTAGGAAACCATAGCTTAAGCATAAAATATTGTTAGGTAGATGTTATGTACTCAATTTTTTTTACTAGACTTAATACATTAATTTGTTTTGAGGTTCACTGATTATTTTGGTATATATATCGACTACATCAAAAAATTAAAAAAAAATTATAAATGTTTTTCTTAAAAATAATTTCTACAATTGTTATAGGCGTTCTTTGATGTAAATTATGTATCTTAATGTTTCCTTTTGATTCATTCATTATATGTAAAATAAATGTTGTTAGCGACATATCGTCAGGTTTCTGGCACAAGTTATTAACTACAAATTTTCCGAAAATTAGATGTCTTCATAAATGGCATCAAATAATCTTTGTTTAAAAAATAAATAAAAATGTTTTATATTGTATACCCAAATATAAAAAAAATATTTTACAATAATTAATTTGTGGTTTTACTTAAATTGTTGATTTGGGATGAGGTTTTAACTTTAAAAGTGCAACATCTCCTTACTAATAAAATGTAGTTACAAACTTGTGCCAGAAATCCGACAATATTATCGTCATTGCGCCAGTAATATCTGTTGGGTGATTTTTCTTTTTTAAAAGTATTTTTAATTTCTCATTAAGATTACACAATTTTGTTTCAACAAAATATACTTAAATATTTTTCAAAATAAAAAAAAATATTTTTCAAAATAAAAAAAATTGTGTTCCGTGATAATGTCGGGGATTCTGAACCACGCTGTTCGAGGTTTGAGTCGTCCCGTTATAAAACAACTTGTTTCCCATTATTCTACACGGCTATCTATAGAAAATGGCACTAATGTTTGGGTAAAAAATATGAAAACATTTATTTATTTTTTATATTAAAAATATATATGAAGTGTGCTATGCACCATTTAGTGTGGATAAGAAGAAGAATTGTGTTGTTAAATTGTAATAGCTATAACAATATTAATTTACATTTGATTTTATCTTACCTCTGTGATTTTTATATTTTGTTTTATAAAATGCTGTATACGAGTGTGTTCAGAAAATAACAGGAATTTTCGTTTTTTGAAGAAAAAAAATAATTTATTAATCTACATTAAAACTGTTGTCTTTAAAATAGTCCCCATTAGGTATTATGCACTTGTGCCAGCGCTTCTTCCAATCCTCCAAATATTTCTTAAACTCGATCTTTGGGATAGCCTGTAGCTCTTTCAGTGATGCGTTTTTAATGTCATCTATGCTTGTAAAACGACGGCCCTTTAAGGTTCTCTTTATTTTTGGAAATTGGAAAAAGTCACACGGAGACATGTCTTGCGAATATGGAGGCTGGGGCATCGTTACAGTATTGTTTTTAACCAAAAATTCACAAACTAGCAATGAAATGTGAGCAGGTGAATTATCATGATGCAAAAGCCATGAAATGTTTTGCCACAAATCCGGGCGTTTTTTTAGATTGCTCAATAAAGAGTACTACCTACAAGTTCACGCAAACGCCGTTGAACTTGTAGGTAGTACTCTTTATTGACTGTTTGATCTTGTGGCGAGAATTCATGATGAACTATTCCATTAAAATCGAAGAACACAGTGAGCATCACCTTCATGTTCAACTGCACTTGTCGAGCCCTTTTCGGTTTTGGCGATTCAGAATGCCTCCACTGGGACGATTGAGCCTTAGTTTTGACGTCATATCCGTAAACCCATCTTTCATCACCTTTTTAACACATTTCAGTAATTCTGCATCGTCGTTGACTTCATTTAATGACACCTGAGCGACTTCCACTCGCCGCCGTTTTTGTTCAAAATTCATAAATTTTGTAACAAATTTTGCTGCCATGCGTTTCATACCCAAAACGTTTGAAAAAATTTCATGGCATAAGCCAATCGATATGCCAACATCATCAGCGACTTCTCTGATTGTGATTCGGCGATCGTTCATAACCATTTCATTGACTTTTTCCAGGTTTTCATCAGTTGTTGATGTGCTGAGGCGTCTAGGCCGTTTGTCATCTTCAATGTTTTCACGGCCATCTTGGAAACGCTTATACCGCTCGCAGAGGCGGTTTCTTAGTATGTGCATAAATGCAGTGCACTGCCAAGTAAAATTTTGTGTAAATAAATTAGTAATTTTATTGATAGTAAAACTATGTTAAAGGTACAAAGAAACCGGGATTCGTTGCAATATTATACTCGTAAACATCATAATACTCTATACTAGCGCCAAAAGATCTAGCGAGATCGACTCTAGCGGACGATTTTCTCATCTTGTCTATGCATGCACAATCCTTTACTCTGAATTTATAAGAAATATACCATATCTCCCAAAATCGTCATTTGAGCGAGACAGACACGCTTCATACTGATGAATTGTGCGTTAAAGGTAGAAGATAATATACATATCCCGGGTTGCCAACGCATGTGCAGTTTTGAATTTTGAAGTACGTTTGTAATGTCACCTTGAACATGCGTAATGACATGATATTAGTTACCTATAACGTGCGTATTATGTTGGGCGCATTTAGCGTTTTGGGTTCCGATGCGCGGGCTATCATACTATTGCTCGTTTATCGCGTCAGACCTCGCCAGACCTTTCATATTATTATAATATTTTAAAACTTAACGTTGAAAAAATGCACTGCCAATGTTTTCAGTTATGAGCCGCCAGTGACCGCTCGTAAACTCTTGTTTTACTCATAGCAGACTCGCCATAGGCCTTTGTTAACGTTTCACACACTTTGTTACACTTTATTTAATTTTTACACAAAATTTGATACAAATTCTTTGATCCATTTTTTTAACAAACGAAAATCGCCGAGCTCATAAAAACACATCTAACCTTAGCGGCTGCCACAGACAAAGTAAACAATGAATACAGCTGAAAATATAAGCAAACCTGCGAAATTTAAAAAGTACCATTATTTTCTAAACACACCTCGTATATTGTACAAAACTCACTATCATCAGGCTCTTGGCATGGCGAATCGCCAGACAATATTATTTTTGTCTTGCTATAAAACCAGTGATTTACCAGTTTGACTTCAAATTATATTTTTTTACATCAAACAATTGTATTTGAAAACAATGTGAATAATTCATATTTTAATTTGGAAATAAAGAATTACCGAACTGAAATCCTTTTTTAATTTATTTTAAGTGTTTTAGTTTTGACACCATTAAAATAAAACTAAACTAAATTATATACCTAGCAGATTATGTGTAAAAATTATATGTTTATATTTATGGTGGAATAAGTTGGTAATATTACAGTATTCCGGTCTTAACATTTATGGAAGTCAATTATGTAACTAGTGAAGGAAGATAGCAGCAGAGTAAATGCACTAGAAATTATGTTTGACAGTTACGGATGACTAAATCTAACAAAAATGCAAATCGTGGGTAGGTATAATTGATAAGATTAAGAATAGATACTTAAGATGAAACGGTCATGTGTAATGGATGGATAAAAAATATGAATGGCCAGAGTAAATGCTCGCTTAGGATGATTATGGGCCATAAAAAAATGTGAAAAGAACTACATCTCAAATTTAGTTATATCAACTGCCATGTGTGAAATTGGAGTAAGCTAGAAATGTATGTATGTCAAGATAGATGAATGTTGTGTTTTATCCTCCATCTACTCGGTGTGAAAGGAGTAGTAATTATCAACTATCAGTAGTTAATATATGCAACTGATGGTACACAATATCCATGGCCATGGGGCCCGTCTGATGGCATAGCAATCCATCTCAATAAAGCTCAAACTGAGATAATCGCCTTTAAAATGTTTTATGGAATTTAAAACAGAACTTTTCTATAGCTACACCAAGTTACCAATTGGCCAGGAAGCCATCTACAGATGCATTTTTTAACCGTCGGGTGAGCAAAGGGTAGTATCCTGAACGCTACAGTGTGCATAGAGAACGCTTTTTAGCCCATACTACTACATAACACCTGAGAGTACCCATTAAGTAAAAAAAAAATGACAAAGAATCTAGTTCTTTTTTATGAACTATTATTTTTATGTAAATGTAATATTTTAAAAGTGTTAGTAAGTAGGTTTATGTATGAAAGCCACCAATGCTGTAAAATAAATAAATAAACTGTATTGTTTATCTGAACTAGATAGATACCTAAAAAAATAGTGAGAAAAGGGTTATTTATTTTGGTAATAAAAGACGAGGAGTACTTAAATCCATAAATTTGATGTTCGGTTTTATCTTTATCCTTACATAAAAATAAATGTATTTATACATGATCAATAAGGATAAAGAATTC